>NW_022985189.1:305023-385815 GCF_010093535.1 Lindgomyces ingoldianus
TCACTTGCACCTCCAGCTCTTCGGCCTCCTTCCACCGGCCTTGATTCCTGTACGTTGACGCCAGGTTGGCCATGCTGGTCAGCGTGCCTGGATGCTCCTCCCCAAGCACCATCTTTCTGGCTTTAAATGTGTGCTGGAGCAATTTCTCTGCCTTGGCATAGAGTCCTTGACATTCTAAAACTCGCCCAAGAAGCTCCAAGGCATCAAGCGTATTATTGTCATTATTGCCATTCACAGTTCGGTGGCCTTCCACTAACCTGCGGATCAATTTCTCTGCAGACTTGTATCTTCCCTGAACAATAAGCACATCTCCTAATTTGAATAATATGCTGAAGGTCTCAGGATGGCCAATCCCGAACCAAGTCTCTGCCTGTGATAGTGCTTCTTGCAGACCCTCTTCGTCCGTTTGTTTGTACCGACGCTGTAGAGGACCTGTTGCAATATCTACTTGGCCCCGTAAGACGCTTTGCGTAGGTACGGAGCTAATAATAGAATTTGGGAGTGGCTGATAGGTGGGAGCCGGACTTTGTCCAGCAAAGTTGCTGTTCCGAGGCCAGACTATGCTCGCTACAGAGAGGGCTGGAGAGACCATCGCGGGACTCTGAGCAGCCGACATGGCGCCTCCTGGCGACGCGTTTAGAGCCGCTGGCGAATATGCAGGACTCGGAACTGGAGAGCCACGTTCAGAGATGGTTCGGCAGTCCACAGCAGAAGGTGTAGCTGCAATGTGTAAGTGTTGGAAGCAGACAATAACAATCCTGACTTACATGTTGCTGGACTTGGGGCATATAAGGAGTTTTTAGTCACGCTATTACGCTTCATCCACCGGTCAATCTTCTGTGGTTTCACTCTACTGCCCCTAACCGTAAACTCCAGCTCACGTTTATCAACCTCGAGAAGTTTCCTTTGTTGTTGTTTTCTAACAATTGCTTCCATTTCCTCTGTTTTGATATTCTTGTCCTTCCCCCATTTCGTAATGCGTGTACGATATTGCCGTAGCCTATAAGCATGCTTATGTAAGTACATTAGAAATAAGCTTTGAATTACTTAAGAGACCTACTCAGCAGTAAAGCCAAAATCTTGCTCAATCTCCTTTTTAACTCTCCTTAGCGGGAAATCTTGCCTAATGTGGAGATCGATTATTCGGGCCTTGTACGGCTCCCAAGCGTCATCTCGCAGTGTCGGAACCTTCCTCTTTCGTGGCCGGGTTGGCGGACCCACAGGAATCGCGGGCGTGGTTCGGGCATCATTAAAAAGCCCCGAAGTTTGCGGCGCAGGAATGCGAAGTGCTGGAGACGGGTCGAACGAGTGCGGTAAGTAGCTTTGGCTAGTCATCAAATGCCCACCTTGAGGTTGCATCTGGAAAACTAAGTCGAGCGGCCTGTGCATACCGTAAGGCTCGTAAGCATGGTGTGCGACGTAGTGACTCTGTACGGGATATGAAAGATCGGTTTACCGCAAAACGGGCAGATTGGTGCTTGGGGGATCCATAGTAAGCTTCTTAATGGCTAAGCCGTGTTAGGCAGTAAGGCTGCCTCAGTGGTCGAAGACTTGAGAGAGAGCAAATGCTCCTGCTTGCGAGGAAGACTGCTTGTGAGGAAGAAGAGAATAAGGAACGGAGCAATGATTTGATTTCCCTCGGGGGTGGTATGGAAAGATATAGTTAACTAGAGCCAAATGGCACAAAGAGCAGAGCAGGCTGGAGGAAGCTGATTCGATGAGCACAAAACTCGACAATTCGCCCAGTGCGGCTTAGCCCGCATGCGATGGCAGCCGGGGCTTAGCGCCCATTGCAAAAGTACTATTTCGCCAGCAAAAAATTGTTGACGTCTCATCTATCCACATATCTGCAGGCTGTGCTTGGTAATTTTGAGCGTAAGGCAGCTGGTCCACAGCAAAAGGTTGCGTAGTTGGTAGTTCTGCCAGTGTTCCCGAGCGGTGCAACAGGCCGCACCCATGATAATTAGCAGCCACGCCTGACCTCTATCAGAAATTGCGCCTTTCCGCCCTGCTTGCCAGACCGGCCCAAAGATATATTTTCCCTTGTCGCGTTATATCTTGTACTTTTAGGGAAGGAACTGGATATGGGTCTTGAAACTTTGCAGACAGGCCCTGTGCGCGACGATCCGCAGGCGCCAGGGTCCACCCCCACCCTGTGCCCATCAGCCTACACAACGCTGAGGTTGAGCTGCCCTCTCTCCACTCCGCTGCCCCTGCGACATGCCCTCTTCTATTCTTCTTCTCTGCGGCGCCCGCACGCTGCGAAGTCTACAAATCGCGCGCTCCTTCTACGTGAAACGAGGCGATAATCTCCCAGACCCGCGGCACATATGACAACTGTCCACCCACCATAACTTCACAAGGCTACAGGGTGGAGACACGGGCGCTGACTAGTTTAGCTTGAATTTATACATACAATGCTATCTACATTTCAGTGCGCTTGCTGACTGCCCTCAGCATCATATTCGTCTACAGCCTTCGCGGCCATCCTCGAGGGACCTGGGAAGCCACGCCCATCGGGACCAGCGAGCGCCGCAGCGATGCGACCAAGAAGCACAGAAGCGCCAAGTCGTAGTTCCAGCGGCGAGGGGCCGCGTCCCACCTAACAAGCACGGAGCAAGCCCATGCTCCCTCGTCATCGTCGTCCAGCGTCTTCGCGTCGGATATCCCTCAGGCCAGAGTATGGCCACAGGTCCTTGGCCGTCTGCATCTTGATACGGAGTTGTCATTTGAAGCCTTGACCGAGTTGCAACTGGAGAATATGGAATTGAGGAATTAATGCTGCTTTAGATGTAGAATACTAGGCTAGCGCAAATGTAGGATAGGTAGAATTGTGTGTAAGCATGAATATAAGGGATGGTGCAGTAATATAAAGCGTGTGGAACCAAATATTGCTACCATATGCAGGGAGGGCGGCCGACCCGCTCGAGCTATGATCGTGTGGAATGGATGGTATTGCAAGAGATATTTCCAGTGACAGAAGACGACATGCAGCCCTAGATAGCCTAGTGCTGTGCTAAGCATAGCCACCGTCACAGCTCTGCTAGTACTCATTGCTCACGAACATGAGCGATACAAAACTCTTCATGGCCCTCAGAGGTCGAACTGGAGCACATCTCTACAACCCAAAAGATTTCAGTGCTCATGCAAGGAGCCGTTCGTTGTTTGACCATACGACAGCTGTATTACCAAAACATATCGAGCCTTTCCACCTTCGCATGCGCCTGCAAAGGAGTTCCCCCAATGACGCTCAACCTACTTATCAAAGCACACTGTTCAATTTCCAGGGCGGCCGCACTCTATTTTATCTTATACCCTTCCTATCTCATTGTGTTCCCCTTCAACAAACCGAGACTAGATCCCGGCTGCTGCTTGGTCTAGGAATCAGACGCTGATGGGCTCGAAAAGCATGAGGACATGGTGGCTTGAGAAGGTCTTTCCTTTGGTCAGCGGAGCGGATTTCGGTGGATTTCGGCGCTCGAGGACGACGTGATGGTAAGTTTCTACGTTACAAAAGTATGTATCGCTGTGTGTTGGACCGCATCTCGAGCGGTTGAGACGCTGAGACACGTTGGCTGACTAAATGAGCGCCGAGCCCTTTGAGTCTTAACACTACTCTCAATCCTGAGCCGGATTCCGACCGCTTGTGCAATCCGCACAGCCACATATCTTACAATAAAATACCCGCGGGTGTATAAGATAGGCTGTGAGGAGTCACATCGCATCAGCCGGTGCTTCGTTTCCGCTGGAAGTACCAATCAACATGGCGCCCCTGCATGAAGTTGAGCCCCGCAGCGCACATAGGGCTGATAATGACTTCCTAGTATTAGAAGAAAGTCGTAAGGCTAGGACCAGGCCGTTTCACAAAAATTCAGGGCACAAAAAGCTTGATGTTGGCGGTGTGGGGAGGGAAGTCTATTTATTTCGCCACGAAAGTCAGCGCCGTACAAATTAGGCTCAGAGGCGACGATTCGAACGTAATTTTTAGGGAAGAGTGGACCATGGACATTCAGGATTAGCTACAGCAAACTATTGTCACAGAATTATAGCAATATTCGTTGTGCGCATGGCCTTTCTAGTTGCTGAAAGTCAAAGTACCTCTCGGCGCAGAGGATATCTCGCTACGCAGGGATACACGTTACTCTACGTTTTACTTGAACTAGCGTAGGCAAGCTGTTAAGTTTTCTAACAAGTGCTTAGTGCAGAGAGAAGCGAGACGGCAGGCAGGGTAGTGTTTTAGTTTACCATACTAAAAGTACAATCCTGATATGATTGTAGAGAAAGAAAAAGGTAAACAAATAAGCTAGATAGTGTAGGGGCTATCTCGGTAACCCTAAGCATCAAGGGGAGACGGAAGTCTATTGATTATCATAGAGAGGGGCTTTAAGTGGAAGAAGCATAGTTATTTATGCAACAACTACACTTAGATGCTGAACAAAGGACTATTGCCTTAGTACCAGCGTAGGATATCTTTGGACAGAACAGCGCGCCGATCTTTTATAGCAACTGCATTAAAACCTACCTTGAGAGTTACGGGATCCATATGCTTAGACAGATTCCCTACCCACCCAACCTTAATCCCATGGAGTCCCTCTGGGGGCGGCTTAAAAAGTAGGTACATAAGCTCCATTCTGAGCTTAAGAGGATAGGTAACGCAGAAAGTAACTAGGACACTCTAAAGGCTGCTGTAAATAAGGCTTAGAGGAAGCTGCCTAGTCCGCTTATACGGAAGCTCATTAAGACTATGCCTTGTCGATTAGTGGTTGTAACAAAACGCAAACAACTAGTAAACTAAATACTACACTTCGTGAGACCGTACTTGATCTAAAACACTAGAAATTTTATATAAATATAACCTCTATAGGTTTATACATCTTCAAAAGTATTGGGTAATCTGACAATTTTCCTGCTTTCAAACCAAGTTTGCAGACCTTTGACAAAACCCCACCAGAACGAAGAAATCAAATGAGGAATAAATAAATAAATACTATTATGATCCATTGAAACTCCATACATTTATGGGACCCAGCTATTCAGTTACAGGAAAGGGAGCACTGGAGGGAGAACATTTTGTGGTAATACTGTCCTACTCCAATATCGTATGTGTTCCAACCCATATCCGCATACTTTCGGAGCTTTGGCGGCTTCCGGAGAGGCACAGATGGTATCAAGTCCGACAACATATCCCAGAAAGCTTCGCCCAAGAACTCTCCGCATTTGGTTTCCTGAAGGCCAGTGAGGATTCCACAACGTTTCCCAAACACACCAGAAATTAGTTTCTGGAGGTAGTGAGAGATGTACTGGATTAGGTGTCGGTGCATATCCTCATAAATCTTGCCTTGAGCGAAGCAAACTAGGGCTGCCGGAAGTTTTCCGTTCATTTCTACCACTTGGTCTAGAAGCAGCGCAGCTTGGACGATCAGAGCTAATTTCCGGTTCGGGTTGGACGCTGCCAGTGTAGTCCGATCGAGGGCTTTCCCCAGACATTCAAAGGCTAGTACTCCACAAATCGCTCGTAGCTTTTGGAGGTATCGAACATATCCAATCAATTTATGCCCGATAATGGGACTTCCAAGTAAGATGACGTTGAGCCGGATGAGCATGTAGAGGGGGTTCCGTTCTTTAAGAATGAACGGGTGGACTTCAGGAGCTCGGTGGCCGTAAGTATATCGCAGGACCTCAGTGTAGAGAGAATCGAAATAGAGTATTATGTCAGAAGAATATCCGAGGTCAAATAAGAGCTTGTACAAAGATAATGCAATGTTCACATCGAGCTTTTGTGGGAAATCGCCCCCATTCGTAGTGGGAACGCGACCATCGTTAGAAAGCGATATCCCTGAAATAAGTTAGCGGTGGTCGTTAAGTTTAAGAAATAAACTTTACCAAGAGTGAAAATGTTGATATCAGGTAGATTTGAGCTTATGCAGACAGTCCATTGAAGCGTTTTGGATCCGTACGCCTTATTGAACAGCGCTTGACACATCTCACACGGGCGACCTTCTGAGCACTATCACGATACGATATTAGGAGTGAGTTTTGAGACAGGTATTTGTGCCTACCTTCAGCTTTTGAACATAACACCGAAGGCATGCTCCTTGTGCACGCACTCTTCTCGCACCGTCACGTTGCTCAGCGGTTGGCTTTTTCCGCTTCTTCGTTGAATTTGATACAGTGCCTGAGTCGAAGCAGGAAACTCCCGGAATGTCCTCTTCTAAGGCCCTTTTCTTATTGTTTGACGGCTGCGTAGTGCCACTGTTATTTGGAATCGTATTGAGAGTATCAATCGGATAGAATTGAGCGTGTATTGCCTGATAGATGTGTTAGTTCGTTCCAAAGCAAACGCAGAAATGCTATGAATAGCATCCTACTAACAATACGCTCAATCGGCCCGTAATAGCCCGGAGGCGGCACTGGTATCGTTGATTTTTCAAGATGGGACCATCTGTCACCTTCGGAAACATTGAGCATTGCGTTCTGAGGCGGAGGCGTGGCGGTTTCATTGGGAATTTGAAGAGTCGTATTCAAGTCCTTTAAGCACAAAGTCACAGGAGTTGTCGCGCTCGTCAATTGTGGTTCGGAAAGCGGAGGCTGAGGGCTGTCTGGATCTAAAGCGGCATTCTGGAAGTCAAAGAACTCAAAAATATCACAGTCGTTGTTGGCTGTGGTGCTACTATGCCCAATATGAATCGTGTTTGGTTGCCTGCTGTTGTCGTTTGCTGGTGCAATCTGAAGAGCGTCTTGCCACCCGAAGGCGTGAAAACTCGAGTAAGCGCCTAATGCCTGTGAAGATCGATCTCAGCTATTTCATCCTCGAAGCAGAAGCGAAACGAACGAAATGGAGGCGACTTCGGGCACTATTGGATCATTCTCGAGTCCGTTGTGCACTCAAAGTTGCCTGGTGCCTTCCGGTTGCCTTCTCCGCACGATTGCGGACCACCGAAATTGCCTACGCCAGGCGAAAAAGAGAAAGAGCACGTACGTCATGTCCGACCTCTACTGAAACTTCATCATATGGGAATTTATCCCCAAACTCTTCCATCTTGGCTTTAGGAAATAGGCAAAGTACGTTGTATGTGTGCTGGATTCGAGAATGAATCAATATTTCCTGAACTTGAGATGAACTTTCCCTCACATCCAGTGATGCCGGTTCTGTAAGTGGAATAGCCCGAGCCGCCGTTTAGCGAGCCAATCAAAATCAGGGATCTAGCTACCAGTATGTGCTTTGACACGACCTCTGCAGCCAGTGCACAGATACCGCGAAGCTTACTGTGCGGCTCTGTTAGCAAAGGAGACCAATGATCTCCCATAAAAGTAATGCCGGTCGAGGGAACACCGATTGCTATGCCGGTTGCCAAAAGTGTTATGTGCACAGCCAACGGGCTACTCATCAAATAATTGTACTTAAGTACATCCCGTTCCACTAGTCACCACCATTCTCTTTAAAGCTTCGTTATCCTCCCAACTCGGTCGGAGTACCAAGAAATTGATTCACTTTTTACCGTATTTTGCCCGCACTTCAGGTTGAGACCGTCTTCTCTATATTTACTCAGTTTTGGTATTATGGCAGCTATTCGATCCGTGCAACCTCATCCTAACGAAGGGGGAACTTTGTCCACGGAAAGCATCCTTGCGCTCGTTGGGATTATTGCCATGTTCCTGATACCGATTCTCTGCGTCATTTTCAAACTTTTCGTCCTTCCTCGTAGTAAGCAATTTCTATCTATTCTAGTTAGTCGTTGGCAAATTATCTAATCCGTGTCAAGTTTTGCTATCAACACGGTCGACATAGTTATAATCGGCATACCGTTCTTGGATTTCAGCTAAAAATCGCAAATGTGCCTTAAAGGTTTTGATAGAAATGGATAACGGGAGACTGGTAATGCGAGTCCGGGGGGTTTACAATAAGCCGCCCACAATACCATATATATCCCATAGCACCTCGGACCCTTAGTCCACAATACATTACTTCTCCCATCACCCATATCCACACAAGGCTACAGGTAATCATTTGGTTCAAGGAATGACAGTTGACAATGGACCTCGGATAACTGTTTTGGATACATTTGGTACATGACGCCGAGATAGAAGGTGGGGAACAAATCCGGCGGTGGGAGTTTATTCTTTACGATATAAAATACATATATAGCCTTCGTCGAACCCTTGAATTTCCTTACGTCTATATTCTACCGTGTGGTCCCGTTTCTGCGCTCTAGGTTCTGGCTCATCGTGATCTCACATCAAGCCTATTGTTTTTGTAAGGTGTCATCCTGGCGAGTGAAATGCTCCTGTAATTACAGAGCTTCCATCTTGGGCTTCGTACAGTAATGTAGCAAGGCTGTGCTGTCTAGGGTGTGTAATTGACGAGGTCCGAAAGAATTTGCAACAACCTAGCAGTGTTACTGAGGGGGATTTAGAGAGCTGAGAGAAGCGAAAACGTTGCCTATTTATCTACAGCTCAACAGGTCGGCAAGCCAGCCGGATGGGCTGTGCGTGTCCTTACGTATAAAGAGGAAGGAGTCTTGGAAGAAGCCTTGGGCCCGATTAATACGGAAACATATTGGTCTGCACCCATAAACGTCCGGGGCAAATCCTTTAGCTCTCAACTTAGAGAGACTAAATCACCGTGGAGAACGCTCACTAACCGAGGTATAATGATACAAACCACCAACGCCACGCTTTGCATACCAATTCCCTTACTCCAGAAAGCACCGTAGCCGCATAATAAACCTCACCAATTCCACGTCCTTGATGCCGCCGAGAAGACTGGCGGTTTCCAGTTCAATCGTTCTGGATCAATGGTTCTCTTCCCCTTAATTTTTTCCTTGGCCTTCTGCTTTTCCCTCTGCGCAATGACCGCGTCCGTCAATACAATGACATGCTGGTTCTTGTTGTACCTCAGCATATTCAGATTCTGCAGCGTATGCAACACATCGTTCGTCGTCATCGCGGTCGCGGCTCCAATGTCTTCGATATTCGCTTCCACCCTACCGTCAATGAGCAAGTCGACGATGATCTCTTGCCAGTAGGCACGGTAACCCAGGAGCCCGAGATCGGATAGGGGTTTTTCAGGCGAGCCGAGTTTGCCCTCGCGTTTGGAGAGGAGGTAAGAGAAGTCGATGAGGAGTTTACCAAAGCCTTTGCGCTGGTATTGCGGGAGGGTGAGAATGCAAGCCACATTGTAGCCTTCAGCTGATTCTTTTTCTTTGGAGAAGTAACCTACAAGGTGGCAACCGTGTTCGTCGCGCGTGCACATGCAATAAAAGAGAAAAGGATCGACGTCGTAATAGAGGGTCTTGTGGTCAAGGAAGAGTTTGGAGAGGAGGCAGAGGTTGCGGCACCAAGTTCTTTGGCGCCTTCCGTCGATTTCGAAGAAGGAGACGTAGTCATCGCGGTAGATTTCGTTGCCAGGTGGATGGAGTAGATTGCACTTTGCACGGTGCCGCTCGAATTCCGTCACTTCGGGGTAGTAGGAGAGACAGAACTCGCAGATGTAGACCATTTCCGAATCTACAAAATCAATGGGGTAAGGCGAGAAGTACCAGGGTTCGACCTCGAATTTTCCCATTTGAATCTTCTCCAAGTTACGCACTCGAGAGATCTCTGTCTGATTTTGCGTCATAGATCCTGATGTTCGAAGTTTCTCGATTTCATCCTCACGCGAGTAGTGTTCTGCGGGTGCTCCTTTGGCTGCGGCTGCTGCATCTTGGACGTCTACGAGGTCCTCCTCATCATCAGGTCTTGGGGTTAAGCCATCAGTAATCTCACTTGTCACCAATAACTCCTTGTTCTCTTTTCCACTTGCTTTGGTCGCGCGTGGCGCCTTTCCAGGTAGGTTGATGTTTGTTGCTTCTGGGGTTGCCGAAAGCTCTTTGTCCAGCTTACTCCGCGACCTCTTCAGATTCTTTTGGTCTGACTTTGACGGAGCTTGGGACTTCTGAGTGGTCGCAGTCTTCTTCTTTTCTGGTTTCTCTGGGACGGGCCATTCCACTTCTCGCGAGAGGTCGATGCGGTCTGCCGCAATCCACTCGTCGAGACGTTTGTTGAACTCTTCATAATGGACGTAGAAGGTTGGCTTTCCACGACGCGTCTGGATGGATAGAATTTCTGCTTTGCGAGTCTCACCGTCCTAGAAACATGTTAGAGTGTGGTATGACTGTGAATGCGGAGGGACAAAAAGATGTAGATATGACAGAATATGAATATAAGACTACTAGGAATGCAAAGCTACTACAAAAATAGAATAGAGCGCAACTTGGCTTGACAGATGATATATGCAGTGCAAAAGAATGGTGCAGGAGACGCAGGGTTGGCGCTGGCACACCCAAGCCAAGCACCTCAGTGATCGCAGTCGCCACAAGCCTCACCTTCTCAACGAAAGCTTTCACCCCGATCCTACATAACAACCATCAGCATTCATCTCCAAAGTCGCGAAAACAACATCGCACATACCTCAGGGTCGCCAGAGTGGCAAAACCTGTTTCGACTGGCACTGGCGTGCCGCCGGGCTCATTAGAATTTTCCCGAGGAGCCATAACCGTCCTGAGCTGCTTCACAAATTTTCAGAGATAAAAGATCGCGTTGTGGGTTGTTGTTGTCGTGAATGTTGGAGTCCCTCTGCCGCCTTCGCGATGGCGAAGTTAGGTGCTCATTGCCGTGATATCATCACGTGATAAGATTAGATAAGATCTAGCACGGACCAGAGAACCTTTTCCAATGTTACGGCCGCATGTGAACGCGATTGCAAACCGACCACCATACCGCCTTTCACCGATACACTGATAATAGGAAACGACCCCTGGTACCGTCATGCGAGACCGATGACAGAACTATGGCTCCAGTCGAGCTCAAGGACGTCTCTAGCAATTGGAAGAAACTTCAAAAGACTCTTCAATCCTCCAACCCCATATCCTCGAAACTCCAACCCTTAAAAGCTGAGGGACAAGAGAGGAACAGCCCCCTGAAGCGCAAAAGAGCTGGCAAATTCAATGGAGGGCATAAGCCGCCGTTGCCATTAGCATCCTTAAACGGTTTAGGAAAACCCCTCCCACACAAACATCTCCCATCCCGCAAACGCCAAAAGATGGAGGAACCGCACTCTATCGGATCCGCTACTAAACATGCGGGCCCTAAGGCACTCCGTCCTAGCATCTCGATGCCGTCTCTCCGCCAGCCTACACCCCTGCCTACACCCCTGACCGATCCCAAATCCGCCACCACCTCTATATCCATCCTAGCACCCTCCCCTCACAACCCTGACATCGAGAACGAGGGCGTGTCGCACACTGCCTTACCCGGCAAATACATAGCTCTGGACTGTGAAATGGTCGGCACTGGTCCAGAACCGGACCGCGACTCGGCCCTCGCTCGAGTCAGCGTCGTAAACTATCATGGCCACCAAGTCTACGATTCCTACGTCCAGGTTAAAGTCCCCGTAACCGATTACCGCACCTTCGTATCTGGGATCGAGCCCAAGCACCTGCGACACAACGTTGCGCGACCCTTCAAAGAGGTTCAGGATGATATCAAGATCCTGCTCCAGGGCCGCATCCTTGTTGGTCATGCCGTGAAAAACGATCTGGCCGCTCTCATCCTCAGTCACCCGAAACCCCATATTAGAGATACCTCTAAGTTCAGCAAGTTCAGGGAGGTAGCGGCGATACCAGGACGGACACCGGGCTTAAAATATTTGGTAGAGAAGTTGTTGGGCGTCGAAATTCAGGTTGGACATCATAGTTCGGTGGAAGACGCGAGGGCAACTATGGCGTTATACCGGCTGGAGAAAGATGAGTTTGAAGATGAGATCAGGAAGAGGTACGGCCATATCAAGCTGGGCGATCCAGAAAAGGAGATTGAGGTCATGGATAGACAACCGATAAAGCGAAAGAATAAGAATAAGAAGAAAAAGAAGAAAAAGAAATCTTAATGTCAAAGACCCCTAGCGTGTGGGGTTGCACGGGAGGGTTGGTACGATGATGGAGTCTACGGGCAATGGAGATACTCCTGAAGAGTGGATCGACAATGATGTCTGCACCTAGAATTGTTGATGTCATCATGCTGTTGACTTTTGGCGATTGGCCTGGGCGGTACACAAGCTATATAAGTTAATCTCAATCCCTCGGGTGAATGATATTGAATGAAATGCACATGAGGTTGTATTTCTGAGGGGCCTTGGGCACGCCCTATGATAAGTATACCTGCCCCGTCACATGCAATGTGCAATATCACTCAAACGAAGTCATAATCCTCTCCAGGTACATCACGAGTTCGTATATCTACCCCCCTCTTCCCCCAGTCCATCAATCTTCCATCTGCCTACATTCCATGCGGCTTAATCGGCCTGGCATTCTGCACGCTGTCCAACTTCCCAGCAAACTGCAACAACCCGATATCCGAGCTAGTCTGCCTCGTGCTATACTTCGCACCCATCCACTCAAAGAGGAAGTTCATCGGGAACCCAATCTCAAACCCACTCTCCTTATCAATCTCATCCACCTCCTCATCACTCAACTCCAACCCCAAAGCCTCGATATTCCCCTTCAAATGCTCCACCTTCCTGCCACCCACAATTGGAAACACATATGGTGCCTTATGCATCACATATGCCATAGCGACGCTCGTCAACAGCGTGTTTTTCTTCTTCGCGATTTCCTCGAGCTTGACGGACAGCTTGAGCTGTTTTTCAGATGGGGGCGCCATGTTGCGGCCTTCGGACGATTTGCGCTGTTCGGCGGTTTTGAAGTTGCCGCCGCCGAGGGAACCCCAGGGAGCGAGCGCCATACCTTCAGAGGTCGCCATGGGTAGGATTTCGCGCTCGAAGTCGCGTTCGGCGGCGGACCAGCGGCCTTGGTATACACTAAAGGGGCGGAGGCCATTTTGGCGGGCGTCTAGGAGAGTTGTTAGTATAACGCAATGTTTCTCCTTCTGGCTAAACCCCTGATTTTAAAGCGACGGAGACAGAGGGGTGAGAGTGTGTAAGGGGGCGAGGGATGCATACACTCATTAGCCTTACTCACAACCCAAGCCGGCGTGTCACTAACTCCTAGATACAAAACCTTCCCTCGCTGAACCATATGATTCAAACTCTGCATCACCTCCGCCACCCCTGTTGTGAAGTCCCACCAGTGGACATAGAGGAGGTCGATATAATCGGTTTGTAGTTTCTTAAGCGAGGCTTCGAGCGAGACATGTAGGGATTTGGTGTGATTGCCAGCGAAATTGATTTTTTGGCGTGGCGGGTTGCGAGGATCTGGATAGCACTAATCGTGGGATGAGGATTGTCAGAGCTTCGTTAGGGCTGGGGTTGGGGCTGAGGGTAGAATAGTTTGGGGTGAGGGCTTGGAGGAGGACTTACGGTGGTGAACTTGGTGGCTAAGACGATTTCGTCACGGTTTTTGCGTGCTGCCATCCATTCTCCGATCCAGAGCTCAGATTCTTCATTTTGGTAGTTGTTCGAGCTGTAACAATGTTAGATCTGCATTAAATAACTTCCTATTCAACAGCCATGAGCTCAAAGCTTGAGGATGTCTTCCAACATGTGGGGCTAGCCAATGTGGGGTTTGCAAGTTCCCCCAGGTCTCCCAACTAGAGCTCCCACAAGCTCCCACAAGCTCTAATTTGGGCTTTGTCCATTATGAAAAAAGAACAAAGATATAATGTACTCACGTATCAATGAAATTCCCACCCATTTCATAAAAATAATCCATCATCTCAAAACTTGTTTTCTTATCACACTTGCCCATAACATCCTCCCACGCATCCCCGAAATTCATGGCGCCTAGACATAGCGGCGATACGCGCACGCCCGCGCTGGGTGCTAGGACACGATGGAAATCGAGGAGGGATGCTGGCTTGGGAGGATTGCCAAAGGGTGGCATTTTGGACGGTTAGGGAGGTAGGGTTGGGATTGGAGTTGGGGTTTGGATTGGATTGGGGTAGATTAAGGTGGGTTTGAGTGGGAAACGTAGAGGTGAGAAGATTTTGACAGGATAACTTTTGAAGCTAGGGTAGAGGTTTGGTAGTGTATGAGAGAGAGTTGGATTGAATTGAAGGGTCGAAGATAGGGAAACCAGCTCTTCTTAAATATCTACACCATGGCGTCCACGTCCCTCAATCTAGGGTCCACAAACTCCCCAGCCCCTGCTCCTCACCACAGCTTTGAAGTGGGGTGGCTCGCGCCGGTAATTCTCTCACAAAGAGGAGCCATGGGTCCGAAGAATTTCGGTGGAGGGGTAGTTTTGGAGTTTGGAATACATTATCCCCGCTTACCCCCGACCTCCTTGTGCAACATAGCGGGGTATGTGAGTGGATCGAAAATGGGAATTGCTTGTGACACTTAGCGTTTTGCATAGCTCGGCCGAAAATGGACGTTCTTAGGGCGGTTGAATTGACTAGGTACTGGGTGTGATGTGAAGCTTAACGTAGAATCATCGTTTGAGGGTTAGGTTCGGGCTTCTCTGTGGTTTCTTGAGGATGGATTGACAAAGACTGGAAATATACGCTGTACGAATGACACAAAATAGTGCGAAGCGAACCCCGGGAATTATGCGAACTATTCCAACGATACGGGCGAAATTCGAGTGTTGTTCAAACATGCTACATCTGTATAATTGGTCAGTTTTTACAACTATCAAACATTTCTTAACTCCTTGATCAAGGGATCATATTTTGTCCGTTCCCGGTATTAACATAACCCCGTGACCCATATTACCAAGTAAGACCCTCTTGACCTGCCCCAAACTCGAATTATCGCCGTAACACGCCATCTTCATATTAACATACCCTCAACTTCGTATACCAGTGACCCACAGAACGTGGCAAGCAACCCTTTCCTAAAGAAATCATGATAATCCCGTGGTGAATTTCTAAGATATTTCAAGTGGACCAGAGCAGATGACGCGACACGACTGCCGGCAGGGAAGCCGGACGACTCCTTTCCACATCTGAACAGGAACCCAGAATCAATCAGTCCTCTTCCTTACCTTCGGCAACCCAAACCAACAAGCCAACATAACAACATACATCCCAATACAAACCGGATGTAGCACCCACGTGCCCACCACCTGCGCCAAAATCCCTGTCGTAAACGGCGCCACCGCACCGCCCGAACTGCCTGCTCCAGCAATGAATCCAATAGCAGTGGTTTGCACATGTCGTGGCATGAGTTTAGAGAATATTGTTTGCGCACAGGGATACACCGGGCCGAGGAAGAGTCCGAGGATGGCGACGGCCATGGCGTTGCCGACGATGTTTGGGATTAGCCAGGCCAGGAGTTGGAAGGCCATCGAGCCGATTACGAGACCGACTACGAAGTTCTTTTCGCCGATTTTAGGCGCGAGGTGCGTGAGGACGAAGCGGCCGACTGTTATGCCGCCCTGATGAGTGTCAGTGCTGATTGGTGCTTGCTGGTGGGAAGGGAGATAGAGATAGAGAGGGGCGTATATGGAACGAGCAGCGGGCTTACCCAGAACCCAGCAGTTACGTATCCGACACTTGCGGGATCGCCGTCGCGGTATTTGATCAAGAAGGAGATGACCCATCCTGAAATGGAGACTTCAGCGCCTTGGTACGCGAAAATGAAAAGAGCTCCAAAGACCGTGACGCGGTTTTTTAAAGCTAGTTTTAGGTTGCGGAGTTTGGATTCTTGTTCTTTGCTAGCCGCTTGTCGACTTGCGGTTCGTTCGAGGGTAGAGAGTAGGGTAGGAGGAGTGTCCTCTTTGTAGGACCAGAATGCCCAACCCGCAAATGGAATGCATAGGAGACGTAGGCCCACGGACAGTATGTAGAACCGCGACCACAGAGTGCCTTTAGAGACAATGGCTGTGGCGATGATTGGCGCGACAATTCCGCCAACGCCATAGCTGCCGTGAGCGGCACCGAGGACTGCCGTGGGAGGATGAAGGTTTGCACAGAAAACGTTGTTTAAGGCGAGGTTGATGGCCATACCCCACCCAAGGAGGAAGAAGCTATGGATGTTAGCCGTTGCTGCATGGCTTTGTAGACCAAGAGACCTACGCTACGACTACAACTGGATATGGCGGTGCTGTAACGAGCATGATGTATGCAGCCAGCATAATCACTTCGGCGACTATGAGTGACTTCGCTCGTCCTAGCTTTCCCAACACCGTGTTGGTAAAGAAGGCAGCAAGAATGAAGCCTAGTGCGTTGCCGACGAAGATCAAGGACATGATGGCATAACTGATGTGGTAGTATTCCTCCATATACGGAATCAGAGCACCGGGGGCTAGAATGTGTCAATAGCAATCCTAAAGCCTAAATATTGTACAGCTACGTGACATGAGGTTCAACGTACCGCTGTCATTAATCCCGTTCCCGAAATAAATCAAACAACAGCTCAAGACTCTCCACGTATTCATCGGGGGTTTTTTCCAACTCTGCATCAACCCCACCGCATCATCCCCCCTTGGCGATGGAGGCCTGCTCATCTCTAACTCATTCGGGGTTCGGGGCGCGATGGGCTCGATAGGAGTCTGCACACCTGATAGTAGCTCCCGCGGGGTTTGGGCACCGGATTCAACTGGGCCCTTGTAACTTTTACCGAATGAGAATTCATCGAGTTCAATTGCTGTGGGAGTATGGCTTGAGTGTTTCTGATGAGTAGCGGGTGGGGTGGTGACTGGACTTGCTTCTGAGGCGGGTTGGATGTCGAAGAAGCCAATTGCTGCAGACATTGTAATTGGTCCAAGTTAAAGGGGTTTGGGACGAAGTAAGGTTTTCATTGATGATGAGAATGCGGGAAGAGAGAAACGAAAAATGATGGCTTTAAAAGAGGAAGTTGTGACAGCTCCAATTGGCAAACTCCACTATCGTCAGAGTCATTGCTGAATAATGTGATTAACGTGCGGGGACTGATATATGACGGCAGTGTCTAATTCTCATGACCAGTTCTTAGCAAATATGCATTCTCTCAGCCATTCAAATGGGCTCCTTGATAACGTTTGACACAAATGGGACTCAACTGGCAAACTCTGATAATGGTTGCGGCAAGCTGTGCCCACTTGAGGTTCGTTTGACGAACTTTTGCTCAGGTGGCGTATGTGCGTTTGAAGCCGGAGGAGGAAACGCATCCGAACAATAGCCTTGAAGGTTAGCGTGAGGTTGTTGGTCTGGAATAGGCTCGCCCGGCATTAGCGGAGGGCAACAATCGGCGGGAGTTCCCTGATTGGTCTCGGCAAACATCGCCTCATCGTTGAGCCCCAGAGCAGAAATATTTCCACTCACTCAACGCACTACCTCTAAAATGCCCCGCCCAAAACGAAATCTCCTCGCAACCGTTGAAGACACGCTCACACCTTTGGATGCGCTCTCTGAAGGCCAAGCCATCGCTCGAGTCACAAAAGCTGCCGGGAACAACCTCTACAGTGCGGACTTGCCTTCGGGAAAGCCGGTGCTGGTGGAGCTGGAAGCAAAGTTTCGCAGCACGATATGGATAAAACGCGGAAGCTATGTAGTTATAGATATGAAGGGGCTTGCGGATCGAGATAACAAGCTGGATGGCGAGATTGTGAATGTGGTGAGAGACGAAAAGCAATGGAGGAAGATGAGCTACTGGTGAGTTGATCTGCGGGGAAATGCAGATGCAATATGCATTGGTATTGATACATAGATAGGCCTAAGGAATTCGCTAAGAAATCGGCGTACCCTGGGGATAGCGATGAGGAGGAGTCGACGGTTGGGAAGATGCCGCCGGTGGAATCGGATGAGGAGTGAGGATTGGCTATTCGTTGTGTTCGTGTGTTGGTCCGCCGTTCGCTGTGACACTGTCGAACTCGCCTCTCGTCCCCCACCATGCGCCAAATACTGTGACGGCTAGAACTCCGACCACCGTCATCGAGCTCGCGGATGTGCTGGGGTACACGTTCCATGCCCACTCTTGTGCCGCCCAGAGCGCGTACTGGATAATCGGGTGGAAGCCAGCTCTCCATAATAGGAACGGGGTTGTCCACGCAATATAGGCATAGAATTGGTAGTGCAATGATCTGGCACATAGCATGCCAATTGCAGTTGCAGTAAGCATGGTGGTCATAATAAAGCTCGGCGTTACTCTCTTCGCTATATGATCCTGGTCCCGTGGCTCATCCTTTAGAAGCATTAGAAATTCACGGAGACTGCGCCGCTGCGCCGGCTTGTTCCACCGGTTGAGTCCAAACAGGGCGAGTAGTCCAACATGGACAGCGAGGAGGCCGATTGCAAAGGGCTTGGAGAGAAAGGTAGACTCATCTACGAACCTCCAATTGACAGTCCATTTGTAGAGGAAAACCCTAGTCAGCTGGAATGCCCTTGAAAAATACGATGGAGCCTGCATGCGGAACGGATATCCATAGCCAAGCTGTACATGTTAGACGGGATATTTCCGACCCATGGGAGAACTTACAGAGACTTGTAGAACTATCATGAGCTGAGTCATCATCTCCCGCGGCCCAACAGACTGGAGTGCGAGAATCACAATGGCAGGCAAGGGCAGCAGCAGACTCATTTTGACATTCAACCCGGTGGTGTAGAAGAGAGTTCCGAGATGCCATTGGTTTTTCTGATAGGCATATATGGCCGAAAAGAGTCCCAAAACTGCGAAGCAGTCATTGAATAAGCGGAGCATAAAGATGCTGTGTAAGCGCTTTGATAAAATGAGTAGCGGAAAGACATATGGTGGGACCTGACATACATTAGGATGGCACTAGTTGAAGTCTGAGAATTCAAACCTTTGCTGCTCGGTAGCACTGCATGACTACCGCCAACGTAAGCAAATACACGAATCCGAAGATAATCTGCGCGGTCGAGATGTTGCGCCCATGATCCGTGAGCGAGTAGAGGAGGCGATAAATGTGAACATGTGCGGCTGGATACACCAGAGGTCCTGTAGATCCCTCGATCTTCCTGTAATCGATTTCTCCTTTCATATAAATCTCAATATGCTCCATGTACGTTTTCCAGTCAATCTCCGTATCTGCTGTCAGTTAGCTCCACGTGTTGCCCTTGTTCAGCCAGAAGCACGGACATGGTATTTTCCAAATGACGAGGCCAGAGAGTAGAGTATCTGCAATCAACAGCAGCGGCGCTATCCATCGCGTATGTTTGGGATTCTGCGCGAGATCGAGGCACTGTTTGATGAGGCTCATATTGGATGAGGTTGTTGTTGATGGCAGGTTGGGGTTAGCGCTGGTAATATAGGGAGAGCGAGATCACGTGACGACCACTTCACGTTTCAGGTTCGGCGGTTGGGGGCATCTTTCAAACGGGCATGTGTTTCAGGGTCTAATATTCGTATGACTTGCTGCGCAAGCGTTGAAATGTGTCTTCTTTAGTGGACTGTGCCTTTCTCCGACCCTACCGATTCCGAGAATTCCGAGTCCGTCTGGGTTCACCATACAATCTAGAGCAAGTGTCTACATGGCCTCTCTTAGGATTAAAATTCCTTCTAAACTGGTGAGAACTTAACCGAGACTGTCGGCTTTCCAAAGATACGGATTCGCGTTTCAATTGCTATGCCCACTCCGTGCCTTCTAGTCGTTGCATGAGATATTCCACTTCCACTTCTTTTGTGAGCGGAATGACCCAGTCCTGATTGTGCATTAGACGCATGCGATCGATTGGAGAGACGGCTCTGGACCCACCTTATACATAGCCACAACGGCATCAGCATTTATTTTGACTGGGCTACCGTCGCCGTTCGATTCTGGATCAGTGCCATACGTCTTAGCCTTGAGTCTTAACCTCTCCAATACTTTCTTTTCAACCTTGGCATCCGTGATTGCATCATCTATTCCCTGCCTGTCCTCTGCTCTGATTAGCTTTACGAATCGCTCTGTTTCCTTCTGGAACTTTGCTTCTGCAACGAACTTTCCGAAGTGGATGCGTCGGGAAAGAGCTTGCAGACAGGCAACGTCACATGTAGCGGCGGACCCATAGTTCTCCTGCTGCTCCCCTCTGTCCCCATGGCCGTACTGTGAGCAGGCCGCAGGGAGGATATGTTCAATGTAGCTGTTCTTCAGCTTCTCATTCACGTTGACATTGTTAGGATGCAGAATCTTAGGGTAGTGCAAAGGCTTCAGGATGGGCGTCTGAAGGGCATCGGGAAAGAAGGGGTATTCGTCGGGAGACTGGTATCGGCGGACAAGGGACTGGAGACGCTCTTGCTGGCGGAGCATCCAATCGAAAAGACTCAGCGAGCTGTCCGGTATGTGGAGGCCGCCGGGAACGTATATCGTGTGATTTAAAGGAAACTGGACGCGCTCAATCAAGTGGAAAGTGATTGTGTCTTCTAGCCGTCTGCTTATAGTAAGTTCCTCAGACTCTTTCACAGGGTTGAGTTGAGCGTACATGAGTTGGAAGCGAATGTTGGAGAGATCCAATGCCTTGGAGGCGTCCGAGAGGTCAATGGCAGAGTCCATTGTGCCTCCAGCAAATATCTACTTTTTTTTTTTCCCGCCGATCGGAGAGGCGATCGAAGGAGGAGGGAAGGAATGCATAGCCTTCGAGCAACTTATAACAAAACATATAGAATCCCGAAGATCGGCACTCCAGGCTGGGTTGGGATGACGTCCGAGCGCCCGTGACAAGCAGCTTGCCGACTTTGTCGCATGCAACACCAAACGCCCATCGTCACGACTTGTCCCGCTCTCCATTGAGCCGTCTGAGGAAGACCTGCCATTGTGCCCTGATATCCCCTCCGGTCACGATGTTCAGCAGTATCTGAAGCGACCGCGTCCCTCGCTCCTTCTCTCCTTTCACCGCTTTCCCATGGACTCCTCCGATGGCCGCAATGGCTCGCCACAGCGTGGCAGGTCGACCAGTCCGCGGCCCATGACGCCGCCAGATGACGATGCGAGTATCATCGATGGCCTGCCTGATGTGAGTGACTACCCCGCGTCTCATTCCTCGCCCAGACAGCTAATTTCCCACAGCCGCGCCAGATTCAAGCTTTTGGGCGAAAAGTCACAGCTACCGCTGGACACCTCATAGGCGCGGAGGGCGTCGGCCAGCACTACCAAAATGCCCTCGGAGAGCTCCACCGAGAATTGCGACGTCCAATGCTGCAGCGATCCGTCTTTTCCTTCGCTCAAACCACCCCACGCGAGCTTGTGCGGTCGAGGATGTCTATACCCGAGATCCAACAACGAGCCCTGGCATTCCTTCCCGACGAGCTTCTCAGCAACATCCCCGAAGATAATAACGCTTACTCGCTGTTCGAGGGGTTCCAGGCCTCGTTGCCTGAAGAGCATGGCCGGAAAAAGAAACATGCGAAGCACAACTCTAGGGGCCAGAGGCTGCTGGGAGAGGCGGCCGAGGAAGACGACCCAAATCTGCCACCTTCAATGGTCTCGCTGAAGAGCCAAAAGCATAGCCTGAGCCATCGGCTGGAGATGATGGGTGTGAGAAAGCACATGTGTGCGGCTGAAATTCATGAAATCGACAACAAGATTGCAAATTTAAACACAATGCGCAAAATCGTGCTCGATAGGTTAGCGGGCCTAGAGTACGAAGAAGCCGACTTGGAACAGGAGCTGCTGGACGTCGATAACAAAATCGAAGACCTGCAGGAGGAGCTCGAAGACGCTGCTGCACTCGCTCCGAAATCTCCTACTACGTCCACTACTGTGAGCAATGAAGACGGCTCAACTGAGTTCATGTCCGAGTCTATATACCAAAAGATACCCTCCCCAAAGTCTAAACGCAAACGGGTAATGCGACGCAAATCCATGCCTATCCTCCATGAGCACTTGGAGCCAGGGTCGAAGATTAAAGAGATCCAAGCTCACAACGATGTTATCACGGCATTGGATTTTGATGCGCCATGGGGCACGCTGGTAACCGCAGCACTAGACGACACTGTAAGGGTGTGGGACTTAAGTGCTGGGCGCTGCATAGGCCTTCTTGAAGGCCATCTCTCATCCGTACGCTGCCTCCAGGTTGATGAAAATATCGTGGCCACTGGGTCTATGGACGCCTCTATTCGGTTATGGGATCTTAGCAAGGCCGAATACGCCCCATTGGACAACCGCATAAATAAAGATGGAGAAGAGGAGGAAGACGATGGCTTGACTTTTGAAAACGCGGAGGATGCCCCTCCACCCCCACCTCCGACAATCATGCAGGACTGCCCCCTATTCTCACTCGAATCTCATGTCGATGAGGTCACCGCATTGCATTTCAGAGGCGACACCTTGGTCTCTGGCTCCGCGGATAAGACTTTGCGACAGTGGGATCTGGTCAAGGGAAGATGTGTGCAGACGCTTGATGTCCTCTGGGCAGCAGCACAGACGACTGCATCCCTAAATACGAACAACGGCCAGTGGCGACAAACAGGGCGCGTTTCAGATGCCTCGGCTGATTTTGTCGGTGCAATCCAGGTCTTTGATGCAGCTTTAGCATGCGGCACTGCAGACGGAATGGTACGTCTTTGGGATTTGCGAAGCGGCCAAGTGCATCGAAGCCTGGTCGGGCACACAGGTCCAGTTACAGCCCTACAGTTCGATGATGTCCATTTGGTGACCGGGAGCATGGACAGGAGCATTCGAGTGAGTTCTGCCCGAGCAGAATATTTGCAGCATTTACTAACGTTTCTAGATATGGGACCTGCGGACTGGTTCCATTTACGATGCCTACGCCTATGACAACGCCGTGTCCAGCATGATGTTCGACGCTCGCCGCATTGTTTCGGCGGCCGGCGAAGACGTAGTGAAAGTGTACGACAAAACTGACGGCCGACATTGGAACTGCGGGCCTGGCGTCGGGGTAGACGACGACGCCACGGCCCTTTCTACCATCGAACGCGTACGGATTAAGGATGGTTACATGGTGGAAGGCCGCAAAAATGGCATGATTGGAGTTTGGTCATGTTAGTCCTTGAAGGTATGCATACGCGTATATATGGGAAATATAGGCTAGACGCTGGACTTTGGCATAGATGAGGCTTGTATTACCACCGAGTACTAGTATCGCATCAAGTTTGTCTAACATTATTATGTAATTCTGCATGCGAATGTAGAATATGCCATTCGCGGGTTATGAGAACAAGCGACTCGGCAGGGGGAGAGGGTCACGAGCGATCAGAGCTGTTCTGCAGGCTTGAGTGTTCGGAAAGGCTAAGAAGGTGGTCACCAAGCCAGATGGGATTATGCGGACGTTAGATACGCATTTAAGATGCATCGGTGTGGCTCGTATAGTGTTGAGTTTTCCGAACTGGCGATCACGGCAAGTCGAGCTTTGGACCTCCATTGCCAAGATACGTCACAGTAGCGGCTGGAATAAACAATCATCGCGGCGTTATTTCACCATCCTACACCTCTTCACCCCCACTACCCTATAGTCCCTCATTTTAATATACTCTTCATGATATTGTGAGTACGAAAAAGCATTCCTTCGCTCAATTGACTACTATTGTCGCCATCCTGCACACCCTAAACCCGTACCCTCCGACTCGTCACCATGACCCTTCTGCGGCAGGCCGGATCACTACCGCGTCTTCCTAATTTCTCCTCAAGAGCGTTGCTCATGCGCGCGAAGCTCCCTCAAGTCTCACGATCCCAGATCCGTGCGTCCTTCAGCAATGGAGGCCCCTCCACCTTCGCGAAGCGCCATGGGCCAGGTGCTTCTATACCACTACAGGCCCCGCGATTGAATAAACACAAGTCACCGATAATACGATTCGTTTCCACAAAGCCATTGCCATCCCCGAAGTCGCGATTCATCCGATTCTGCTATCGAACAGCGGCTGCGTTTGGCTTCTTTGTCGCTATCAGCGGTGGTTTGGTAGTCGCATTTTTCATCTACGATTATTCCACGTATAAAGAGGACCCGGCGTTCGAGGATATACCTGTTTCAGAACTAGCCTTGCAGCCGAGAAGAGGAGGACCCAAGAACCTGCCAATCGCGGACTATTTTGTCGACGATGATGATTGTGCGGAGAACAAGGCGATAAAACATAAGCCAAAGCTAGTGATACTCGGGACTGGATGGGCGAGTGTTGCGATTCTGAAGCAATTGAACCCTGGAGATTACCATATTACTGTCGTGTCGCCGTCCAATCACTTCCTCTTCACTCCGATGCTGCCGTCAGCGACAGTTGGAACGCTGGAGCTGAGATCACTGGTTGAGCCAGTCAGGGGGATTGTTCGGAGAGTCCATGGGCATTTCTTAAAAGCGAAAGCTGAGGATGTAGACTTCTCGGAGAAGCTAGTGGAGGTGTCTGCGATTGGGCCAAGGGGAGAGAAACAGAGCTTTTACCTGCCCTACGACAAGCTCGTTATTGGAGTTGGGTCTGTAACCAATCCTCACGGCGTCAAGGGCCTCGAAAACTGCCACTTCCTAAAGGACATAAGCGATGCCCGCCTGATCCGCAACACGGTGATTCGAAATCTCGAGAACGCCTGTCTTCCGACAACCACGGACGAGGAGAGACGAAGGTTGCTCTCTTTCGTCGTTTGCGGAGGTGGACCAACCGGTGTCGAATTCGCAGCCGAACTCTTCGACATGCTGAACGAAGACCTCGGGAAATTTTTCCCCAAAATCCTCCGCAACGAAATCTCAGTACATGTCATACAATCCCGCAGCCATATCCTGAACACGTACGATGAAGCTCTATCAAAGTATGCTGAGCAGCGGTTCGCCCACGATCAAGTTGACGTGCAGACTAATTCCAGAGTGAAGGAAGTTCTACCAGATAAAATCCTCTACTCACAAAAAGATGAGGACGGTAAGATCCAGACGAAGGAGATTCCGATGGGTTTCTGCTTATGGTCCACCGGTGTCTCTCAAACCGACTTTTGTAAACGACTCGCCGCAAAACTTGAAGGCCAGAACAACAAGCATGCACTGGAGACTGACACCCATCTCCGTCTAGTCGGCGCACCTCTCGGTGACGTCTACGCTGTCGGCGACTGCTCGACAGTACAGAACAACGTATCCGACCACATCGTCACCTTTCTCCGTACTCTGGCCTGGGAGAAAGGGAAAGACCCCGAGCAAATGCACATCCACTATTCAGACTGGCGCGGAGTCGCCAAGCGTGTCAAACAACGCTTTCCCCAAGCATCCGACCATCTCAAGCGATTAGACAAGCTATTTGAAGCATACGACAAGGACAAGAGCGGGACTCTCGATTTCGGAGAGCTTAGGGAGCTTCTCCTACAAATCGACTCCAAACTCACATCCCTTCCAGCTACCGCGCAACGCGCCCACCAACAAGGCCAATACCTCGGTCGCAAGTTTAACAAGATCGCCCAGGCGGCGCCGGGCATGCAATTAAACGAAGTCGACTACGGTGACCTAGATGATGCGGTGTATAAAGCTTTCGAGTACCATCATCTAGGCAGCTTGGCGTATATTGGTAATGCGGCGATCTTCGATATCAATGGGTTGAACTTCTCGGGTGGACTGATGGCGGTGTATCTTTGGAGGAGTGTGTATTTTGCGCAGAGTGTGAGCTTTAGGACAAGGTGTTTGTTGGCGATGGATTGGAGTAAGAGGGCGCTTTTTGGGAGAGGTAAGTTTAACCAACCTGTTTGCACGGTTTAATGGGAAGGGTGATACTGACTTTGTGTGGATAGATTTGATGAACTTCTGAGTCTGCGAAGGAGAGATTCATATGGCTCGGCTTCCTAGCACACCGGCTCCGGGATTTCTTTTGTGACTTTCTTGTACAATTGCCTTAGAGAGAGGCGTCTTCATGTATAGCACATATGTACGGTTTACGAAAATTCCTAAAACTCAGGATTCTTGCCTCCTGCTGTGAGTAAGTGACAAAACTATCTATGTACTGCCTATTGACACAAAGCATGGAACGCGAATGTTTGCTATTAAGAGCAGAAACCCCTATTCTTCTCCGTAGCTCTCCCCCTACTTCCCAGGGAACCTGTTGAGTACACTAATCCCTCTGTCAATGATCTCTAAAGCAGCTAACATGCTGTAGATCAGAGTGACCTCGAGAACTTTACGCTCTAGGAAGAAATTGCCTACTCTTGCACTATGGTAACTGGACAACATCGCGGAAGTAGAAAATGGATGATCGCGCCTTCCTTCAGCGCAACTCTCAAGGCATTCTCCAAACACCCATATCTCCAAAGCCATGATCTCTTCAAAGCTTCACCGCACCATCCAAGCTCGTTGGTACTCTCACACGTCCCCATTTTGTCACCTTTACACCTTGGACCTACGGTTCTCTTTCTCCTTCGTCCCTTCTCAAGCTCCTACGAACCGTTGCAATGTTGCCGTTGGTCTCGGAAAACATCATTTCTTATCCTACGACTACTCTCGAAGCTTCATCTTTCACTCATTCCTACTTCAAGCATCAGCGTCTTCCTTGCAACTCATGCCTCCACCCTGGGTTTTGTTCGATAGTGCTGCTTCCTACGGAGGGAACTGCAATGGTTCGGCGGAGCCAGACATCGCTGGTGTTGGCGTACATCTCGCTACTCTCCAAGTTTCCACTTTGTTGACCCGTCTAGGTGGTAATCTCCTTCGTCCTCGCCAGTATCATGACTACCACGGCCTCCATCCTCGCCATGATCCTTGACCAGGCTTTCGACTCTAAAGGCCGGTTTTCCCTACGAAGACCGGTGACATACTTCAGAGACCACTTTTTGGATACAGAATGGAAGAAGGATTATGCATGGCGTCCGTTTCTGGATCCGTTGATAATTGGGCTTGGGGATCAGCAGTTGATCACAGGATATGCGGTATTGCTTAGTGGATGGATCAAGGTTCGTCGTGATCGCTGCCATCATGATACGCTTTGGAAATACTTGGAGGAGCAGTGTCAATAACGTAAATGAGATCACAGGTTTCTCAACACACCTTTGCCCTCCAAGGCGCCCACTTCGTTCTCATCCTCTACATCTGCGCACTCTCATCCTCCTCCCATCTCGCCGCGCTCATCACTCTCCGCAAATACCTCTACAAATACAAACTTATCGCTCGCATCCGCATCACCCTCGTCATCACCTTCGCCCTCTTTCTCCTCGCCTCTATGATCGCCGCAATCGTAAGACCAACAATGGTCGTAGCACACGACAACAAACTCGCCGAAACCCAACGAGACCGCGTACGACGGCTATCATTCGTCCTCCCCATGTTCTTCATCTTCTTAGGTTTCTCAACCGCGTTGGTGTGCGTATTACATCACCCCCAACACACAATCCCAGGTTTGGCAAAGGAACGCTCCTCAGATTCTTCCTCAGCCAATTCCATCCTAGGCCTCGTCACGCGCAAAATCGCCGACTCAAACCCCCCGCAGACGACAGTGCCCTCGAACCTCGGTTTACGGGTCCTATATTATCTCTTCCTGAACCCGCTCATTGCGTTTATCGTGCAGATTATCCTGGCCGTGCTATCAGTTATCCTGGTCTTGAGTCAGAAGTTTGCGAGACCAACAGATGAGACGAAGTGGTGTGGGTTGCAGGATTCGGGCGAGAATACATGGGGGTTTGGGCAGACGCTCAGTGTGGTTATGTTGTTGTTGCCGGCGTTGAGTGCGGCGCAGACGTACCTGGAAGGGAGGCATGATATTCAGGAGGGGTAGGGGTGGGAGGTGGATTTGGGATATAGGTTGAATGATCAAAGGATTTGGTTGTGACTTGGTGTGTATGTTTGACATGCAGTACTCCTCTGCAGTTTTGCCCAAGATCCTGCTCCACATCCGACCGTGGGATTATCTACATTCATGGCACCCTCACAGCCGGGACTCTGTAGCCTCTCCGACACGATTCCTATATGTTACGCCATCCTCAGTAGTCCACGTGACTAAATCAATCTAGACGCTGATCCTGAAAGTACAAATACACTCATGTCTCCTCGCCATCCGTTTTGCCTTCAGGATCAATATGCATACTCTCCGCAAAACCGATCCATTCTCCAACCGCCCTCACATACGGATCCTCGCTCTCATTCACTGTCCCACCGTGGCCCCAAACTACAAACTCATCGAACGTTCCTACTTGTTCGATGGCCGAGACTTCTACCCGCGCTGATTGATCATGCGCGTCTTCATCCTCATCATCGGCGATTGTTCTGTTGCTGTTGGCTGTGGGAAGCTGTTTATCCGTGATATTCAGCACTGCGCCTGTGTAGTTCGACGGCAAAGCCAGCGTTGTGCCGTGGAGGGCACGACCGCGAAAGTACGCCATTTTCTTGTCTAGCCATCTATTAGTTCGTGTTTATATATATGAATTATCCTTAGACAACGCGTACCACTCTCTGTCACGGGTTTCCAGTACTTGTCGGTATCATGCACTAGACCATTGTGGGATAGGCGCGCGGGGAGCAGATTTGGGGTGCATTTTTGGGGGGGTTTTGAGGCTTTCTGGATTGCTAGCATTTTGTGGTATGGATTCTGGGTAGAGTATTGTGGTGTATAATTCTTGCGTTGGCAATTGGGATCGTGGAGTTTGAACGCGTCGACGCGTAAAGTGAATTGGAGTTGGCGGAGGTCTGCACGGACCAGCCATATCATGCTTCGAGCTGGACAGTCTTCGATGGCTAAACATATCATTCCCGTTTAGGCAGTTTGACAGGCATCCCTTCCTTCTGAAGTCTATTTTCACTCCCCAACTCACTTTCTCCGTAAACCCGGATAATTTTCTAACTATAGCGACGCCTGCAAAGCCTATCTCCTCCTCAGTTCTCGACTGCGACGTTTGGCTCCTCATTTTCTCCATCGGGAAACTTGAGGCATGCTGTCCCAAACTTAATTTCCACAATTGCTTTCGAAACACGGCAGTTCAAGCTTTCTAGCCCTATCACTCCTGCTTGGTGTCTCCTTAGGAGTTGCTTCAACTCTGTGGATTTTCTCCTCGGCGTATTCTTATCAAGAGTGTGGGGGTTTCCTTTTGCTCCATCTATGATTGTGAGATGCTGGCGATACTCGGATCTACCCGCGGAGATCATGGGCGACATGTCAACAGGCCATGCATAGAGATTCGGAGCCCAGAGAACAGAGCAGTATGATTAGGTTTGACGGTTATCTACTTTTGTATCATATCTGTCCTCAAAGTCACTTTTTGTAACCTTTGGCGACCGGAATGCGCTAGAACCGAAGCGGGACCGAGCAAAGCTTGTGCCCTTGCATGAAGCTCGCCCTGCAGCAGGACTGCCCCTCACTAGCCGGCATCCTGGACCCTGTTGCATCATCACGACGTTTGGCACATCATCCTCTTCATAGCTACGACTTCTACGCTCAAGGACGTGTGAGAGAAGACAGGAGTCGGCTCTATTGGCGCACTCTCCGTCAAGATGGCATCCCCCCAAAGAAGCACACACCCGTATGCATCCGGAGCTATACGACGACGATTTGTCGCACGGCTTGAGGCTCAAGTCAACAACGTCATTGACTGCTCGAAACGGCAAAGTGACCCTCGTCCATTCTGCAGGCTCAAACAGATTCCACACATCTTTCTCTGCTATAGACCGTCCGTCGGCTTTTCTTCTTCCGTCGGCTTCTTCAAATTTTTGCAATAACTAAGCCCGCTGTCGCTGTTCGTCATGGCGGGGTATAACCAGTGTTTGCTCATCTCCAGCTCTTCATTTGACGACTTCGCTGTTGCTGCGACTAAGCTTACAGTTTCTTTCATATTATACGGGACGCTCACGCGGCAACATTTTCCTCCAGGTGGTCTTAGGCCTATGCTGAGGTGGGCGAGCAATTGACTGGATTTAAGCTTGTCTTTCCGCATACAGGTTGAAAATAGTACCCCATACCGCATACGACGAGACCTTTCTCGCGTTTCACCCGTCCTATGGCGATCACGTTCCCCCTCGTTGGAGCTGCGACCACGATATGGAGCACCATTGCTGCGCAGGCTTGGGAGCCATTGGTTTCACTGTGCAGAAGTGGAACACTGTCACAGTTGCAAGGAATTCAGTTAGGGAAACTAGCGATCTATGAGAGCAGCTCGAGTAAGGCTTCGACAGTGTTTGGGTTTGAGCAGGATGAATTTCCAGTAGCCGTCTTGAATGTCCATGATGAGAGGTTTTGGGTGCGATTGGCGCTGTTCGCGGACATGGTGGGTCTTCACCCCTGCCTCTCATTCAAAACTATTCCATCTGTAGGTAGAAAGTATATGAGTAAGTCTAATCTAAATTTCAGGGTTTCGCAGAAAGCTATATGCTAGGAGAAGTCACATCACCAGACCTAACTAAATTCTTCCAAGTAAGTCCACACTCCACACAACGAGCTCCTCTAGGAACACAGATTTACCACCCATAAAGCTCTTCATCTTAAATCGCTCCACCCTCTCCAACGGCTCCACCCTCACCTCTACCCTATCCTCCAGCCTAGCAGCCATGCTGCGCGGAACCAACAACCTCAAAAACTCCCGCCTTAATATCTCTGCTCACTACGACATCTCCAACGACATGTTCGCCGCCTTTCTCTCTCCAGATATGACATATTCGTGTCCCATCTGGCTCCCGAAATCGCATCATGCGTCCTCGACCGAATCCCTCGAAGCCGCACAGATCCGCAAACTACAGCGCTTCATTGATAACACCCATATTAAATCCACCGACCACGTCCTCGAAATTGGCACCGGATGGGGCAGTTTCGCGATCCAAGCCGTGCAGAAAACGGGCTGTCACGTAACCTCCATCACCCTCAGTATCGAGCAAAAGGAGCTCGCAGAAGCTCGAATCCAGGCCGCGGGTCTCTCATCACACATCTCGGTGCTGCTCTGTGATTACCGGAATCTGGAAATCCCGGCTACGGGGGCTTATGATAAGGTAGTGTCAATTGAGATGCTTGAAGCGGTGGGAAAGGAGTATTTGGAGACGTATTTTAAGGTGGTGGATAGGGTCTTGAAGAAAGAGGGAGGGGTGGCCGCGTTTCAGTGTATTACGATGCCCGAGGGGAGGTATGAGGGGTATGCGAAATCGGATGATTTTATTCGAAGATACATCTTTCCTGGTGGCCATCTTCCTACTGTTACCCAACTCGTCAATTCCATCACGAATGGCTCAAGGGGAACACTCGTTGTCGATAGTATTGAGAATATTGGCCCGCATTATGCGAAGGCGTTGAGAATTTGGAGAGAGGGGTTTTTGGCCGGGTGGGAGGGGGAGGGCGGGATCAGAGAGTTGTTGGGGAAAGGGAGAGGCGAGGGAATGGAGGCAGAAATGGATGGTGAGAGTAAGGAGGTTTTTAAGAGGAAGTGGGATTATTATTTTAGGTATTCGGAAGCGGGGTTTCTGACCAAGACGTTGGGGGATGTGATTATTACGGCTGGGAGGGAGGGTGCAGGGGAGATGATGGAAGAGGTGCCGTTATAGGGGGTTGGAGGGTGCTGTTGGGGGAATGAGTGGATGGAGAGTAAAGGACTGAGATGGATAGTAGAAGAAGAGTTTGAAAGTGTCAAGAGGGCCATAGAATCTTGGAGTGAATGCACTCTATTATTTTCCTTTTTATTTGGTTTTAGACCAATATATCCTAGCCTATTTTCCCAATCAATTTGATAGATTTAGACTCTTTAACCTTTACAGTTCCCTAATTTCTCCTCGTCTAATATTTTCCGCAAACTTTCATCATCCAATCCTGCACATCTCTGAAACTCATCTCCTTTCTGCTTAATACATTCTTCACCCCCATCGTTTTCAGCAACAGGAAGGCAAAAGGCCATGCTCAGCCCCCGCGGAAAAGTTTTCCAGTATGAAGACTATATGCAGGGTGTACGGATTTTCCAGGCTGCAATGGAGAGTGGCGGGATCGGAGAGTGGGAGGGGTTAACAAAGTTAGATAAGGGGAAGGGGGGTGTGGGCTTGGTGGCAGATATCCAGCAGCGAGGCTGTGAAGTTGTTTAAAGCGTCTGGGTCTTTATCTGGACGGGGGCGGAGATGGCCGATTATGAAGTGTGCGCGGACGTGGAGACAGGGCTTCCAACGAGGCGTAGTACTGTACGATTGGGCGATTTTGAGGCCTGTACGGGTGAGATTTTGTGTACGTTCGTACGACAGGGAGGAGGAGAGGTAGGTGTACGTATTGTAACTGTTACGGCTCACGTGATCTGTACGAGTAGTACGATTTGATTAAAGTACGCTGTACTCTAGTTAAAACAGCTAAGACTATAGGTCTCTAGAGACGCAAGATTAAGGTCTAATTAATTAGTTCTCCCTAGTAACAAGAGCAGATAGGACTAGATGAGGCCTGTAAGGCTGCAAGAGGCGTGGATAGATAACTCTGCAATAGAAAATAGTCTGTAATAGGCATTTTTGAGACGACAGACAGATGGATAGATTAAAACCCTTAGAAAGAGATTTAAGCGTCCGCAGGCCTCCTGCTCGCCAGAGCCCTCATACCCCTCCAGAACCCCTATACAAACTTCCCAAAAAGGTAATACGATCTGTACTACGTACCGTACCTAGGGCATCATTAAACGTACGGTACGGCTCACGAACTCGGTACGTTCGTACTGAACACGTGACCGTTACGGTTCACTTTGTACGGACCGTAGTACGGCCCGTTGGAAGCCCTGCGTGGAGATGAGGTTGGTAATGTGCATTACTTGCTGCGGTTGTAGTAGTGTTTGTGTATGCGTTTTGTGGTTACGGAGACTTTCTCCAGGTGAAGGATGCATGCATGCATGCATGCATGCTTGCATGGATTGGAACTTCAGCTGGAATGAGCGCATGAAGGAAGGGAGCACAGTAGCAAGGGGACATGGGAGCATACTTCCTGTCTGCTGCAGGGGCATCACGGAATGTAACATTTGTGAATGTCGATGGCGCAGAGAAGGTGCCACAATGCAGATGCCGTGGTCTTTTGCGCCAGAGCGGCACGTTGGTCGCTGATCAAAGGGGATCGCGTGACCGAGCTCATAGAGTAGCATTTCAGCTCTGGCTGGGGGAAATGCCGAATGTTGGGTTTTGTGGTATGTGAAAAGAAATCAACAATATTATGGCAACTAGTTAGTTCGCGAATGATGCAATTTTGAGTTCCTTGACGCAAGCAACGACGGCAGAAAAATTAAATCGCCGTTGTCTAGACAGAGTCCAAAAAGAAGAACAGTCGATTTCTGTAGTGTGAAAAGAAAGCAACAATATGATATTGTGGGAGTTTGCGAGCGAGGCTGGAATGATGCAATTTCCAAGCCTTTGTCGCAACTTAGTAGTAAGGAGAGAAACTGAATCGTGAACGGCACGACACAGAGAAAGGACCTGCGCTCCCTCAGGCTTGGGCAGTCTTTACGGTAGGTATGACGCGATCATGCAGCGCATACCCGCAATCCACCTCCCGCTGATCTGCATCTGACCCAGTTCACTCCCTGTCAAACTCGATCCGATCCCTCCCCTCTCTCCACAAAGTACCTGTAACGTTTTTTAAATCTTCTCCCTCCGGCCTAACCCTCCGTAATTGCAACCGCGCGTCTAACCCGTCACAGGCGTGGATTTAATTGTGTGGGGAAACTTGGCCTCAGATCTGGGTTGAAAAGTTGAGTTCGCGGCCTCAGATCTGGGTTCGGTTCATTGCCGGAAAATTTTGGGGGCAGTTGTGGCGTTCGCGACCAACCCGGGGTGCGGGAACGCGAACAACGGAACGGCTCTGGGTACGACACACAGAGACGCTTGTTCCTGGGCGCTGGGATCGCGGGGACAGGGTCCAGGCGGCTGGTAAGGGGAAGTGAGAAGGGGTACAAGTTCAGGTACGAGTGCAGGCGCAGAGGGATGAGGTTTAGGAATGAGGTATGGATGCATGGATGTGCTTGGCTTTGTGCAGGCTGGTTTATGTAGATAAAGAAGTGTTAATGGAAAACTGGGAGAAGATATTTAAACGCACCCTACAGGAGATGTCTATATTTCTATTATCCTGCGCGGAAGGGTAAGCAGATCCAGCCACTCGTACTCCATACCTGGTATGACCCGCTCATAGCTTTGGTGCCTGTCTCTCGTCAATGGGATCGGGATCTGTCGAGAAGTTCTCCTCGCCGTTGAATTTCCTGGCAACCCCCATAGTTAGCTTATGGAAAGACCCAAAACTATATAAATGAAACGAGAAAAGTGCCGTAGAAAGAAATGTTACAGTTGATGCCCTGGCCCAAGAATCTTAAGCTCAGGTGTACTATCCTTGCCCCCGAAGTTAAGACCACAGATTCAGAAGTTCCTTTTGTGAATCTCAAGTGGCTTAAAGAGAGTCCTAAAGATAATATCTCGGCCAAGAAAGGGAAACATAGGAATTGATAAACTCACCAGCCTCTCTCCTCCCCCCCAGACAAATACCCCGTCTCTGCATTACCGACACACTCCCAATTCCCCAGCACCCCTTCAGCGTCGCCTCTCCGCGCAAAAGTCGATAATGAAGCTGTGTAGCACTTGAAATCATCCTCATTGAAGTTGTCTGGGACATTTCCCGTCAATGCACGACCGATTGCTATCATAGTCGCAGCGTGTGTGCAAATTAGCATAGTTTTAGGGCCTGCGGGATCAGAGTCTAGGGATGCGATGACAAGGTTTAGGGCGTTGGCTACGCGCTCATGTAGGTCGCGAATCATTTCGCCGTTTGGAGGGGGGGTGAGCAGGGATTCATATTCTAGGTCGAGGTTAGGGAAGAATTTGGATAGCTTCAAGGTGTTTGCGGGCGAAGGATGGGCAAATGGTGCGCGACCGTAGAATTCCCTGCAGCACCAATAGGTCAGCAGTTTCATCTAACCCCATGAATCTTTGGTGTAGTAAATGCTGTCATACCCAAGCCCTCGCTCAACCCTAATCTTTCCTCCCGCCCTGCCTTCCTCAAATAGCTTCTCTATCGTCGGCTTCAACGTCTGTAGACATCGATAAAAAGGACTCGAATATATGACATCAATTGGTGGGTTGATATTACACAAATGTTCTGCGAGTTCCTCGGCCTGCCTGACTCCGTAGGAGGACAGAGGCGGGTCGGTGGGGATCTTGGTTTCGCTGAGGATGGTAGAATTGTATTCCCCGGTCGTGGGGTTCACGGTCCAGTTCGCGCGGTACTAGGGCAAGCATATTAGATGTATGATTATGGAGGGAGAACAAATTGAAGGGTTGAAGATTGACAGGAAAGCCGAGATCGGAACCAGGTAATATGGCTTCGGAAAGAAAGCAGGAAACCGAAGAGTTTGTGCGACGACTTACACCATGCCTCACGATGTAAACAACTTCTATCATGGTGGTGACGACAAGAATCCTCGCAAGCGACCGTGCTAAAAGGCTTCGAAAACCGTCCTGGATTGAATCTTTGGGCGAGAGTCGTGAGAGTCAAACTACGAGAGGAGAAATCGTTGCCTCGGCATTTCGGGCCTTACCGATAAACAAGCAGGGTTCAACTGTGAAAAGACTTCGACTACAGAGCAGTAGTAATACTATGATTTTGGGAAATCGGCGTTGCAGTGATTCCTATTTGAGTAAAGAACTCTTGATATGCACTGAGAATGTGATGTTTTGTTGTTTGCTTGAACGAATAACATTCCATTAGTTTATGTTGAATCGCAATGACGCAAGATAACGGGGAATTTTCAAGGCAAGGCAGTTAAAAGGGCCACTTCTATTTGCAATCTTCCGGCTCCGGCCAACAATGTGCAGCTATGAATGTGTGAAGCTCTGTCGCCAGAAACGGGTTCATCCCATTTGGAATATTCAGGGTCCTAGTTGCACAAACCCGGCTTCCAAGCCAGCCCGCACGAGACTATGAAGTAGCTTAGAGACATCTACGCAACCCACGGTTCGCTAGATCGCCTACTTTTGTTGGAAGATCAGGGACCATGACACAGGAGGCTGAAGTGGTTCCCCACGGGATTGAAACAATGAGAACAAGCACCCTACCTGCGTGCATGTCTACCTGCCTATCTAATCAAGTCGGGAGCTCAGTGGCGGAGATATTTTAGCGGTGAAGGCATACCAGGACACTCAAATGGTGCTCGTTCTTTGTGGGACAGGCATCCGTAAGAGATCTTCGTGGGGTGTCGCTTGGGATAACTGGAGATGCGTCCCTCTGATTGCGAGCAGTTTCAAGTACATTAGCTCCTGCATCATTGGATAAGAGCCGGCGTTGCCACGATGTTGGCTGAATAGTAGGGGAGGGATTGGGGTTGACAGCTAGAAAACATACTGGAAACCTGGTAGTAGAATATTAGCAGAAGGTTGAGTAAATGTTTGGTAGGTGAACTGGCTTCTGTTCAGCTGTCCTTGGAACTCTAGGTAGGAGTTTTCAACGAAGAAATGAGTCTGAGAGAAGCCAAGGAATTGAATGCCTGTTCATGTGTTGCTGTCGGTCAGAATCAGAGTTTGAATAAAAGGCGCACTGCAAGAGCCTGACTCGTAACCTCTTCCCTCGGTCTTGGCTCGTAAAACGCCTTCTGATAAGGATTCGCCGTGGGATGCCACATGATGCTGTGCCCCGAGTGACAGGGAGAAGGGTAGCCGGGGATATTGATGCTGACGTAGGTTACCAGGATATCACGACCTTGAGGCTCGGCCCCACCGGTGAAAATGGAGGAGCAGAGTAGGGCTGTGTCGGACACCATCGAACGGAGATAGTGTGGCTCAACTTAACAGTTCGGGGAGTAGTGTTTCATCTAGGTGGACTGACTGTTCAACTTGCAAAGTTGCCACTCTGATAGAAAGCCGAGAGAAGTTTGGGAACTACGACCGAGAGGGTTCCTAGGACACGAATATCTGATGCACACTCTGCTGCTTGCTGTGACGACGAGAGATTCGAACGGCCACTGCGAATGCTCGCGGCGCAGCTCATGCATGCGTGCGGCATTTTTTAGTCCTGGGGTCGAATCTCGTGTTCACTTCCCTGGCATGCACACTACGTATGAGAGCCACTTCGAATTTGATGAGCAGACAACGGGCCTTGACAGATTCCGCGCTTGGTGTGCACACGCGAATACTTTGAGCCAAAGTCTCGGGTCGGTCTGGAGACTGCCGGAGGGCGTCATGCAAGCTCCTCCTAGCACCTCTCAATGACTGCTGATGGCTCAAGCAGTCGTTTTTTGGCGAGTTAGTTGAGTATTCAGTGAGAACGGGCGCTGCTCATGCGAAAGCACAGTGGCTGTAGACGAATGTTGCCAACAAGAGTATCCGAGTGGTGGATGGGTGGCCTCGGTGAGAAGCACAGATGCAGGGACAGTAACAAGGATAATGATCCATTAGCAGATAAAGATACAGCAGTACCTGTGCGTCAGGTCACACTGCGAATCAGCGCATATATATGATGATTCGATGCTGGTTCTGCCTTGCAGGCGAGGGCCTTCATTTGGGATTGCTTTCAGTTGAGCTTGCTTCGATCGTTCGATTTGGTGACCATCATCTGCACGGAGCTGCACGTCGCTTCTATTCACCGGACTCGGGCACCCACAGGGCAGCACCTCCCGTTCTTAAGGCAGCATCGAAGACAATACCCTCGTCCAGGAACGGGGGTTTAACCAACCACAGATGAAAACCTCGTGTCGTGTGCTCTGCAGGGCCCTTGTGTTGCTTCGCCGAAGCCTGGCTCAAGCTTCTTCTAGAAGTTCCATCCTACATTCTATCACCCTTCTAGTCGCATCCCACCTCGTAATGTTGGTTTCGTCTACAGCGCCCTTTCCGTGATGCTTGGCATTTTGTGCAGTTCCACGTGCATCACTGATTGGCCGGCAGCACTTGTCAGCGGAAAATCACCCGTTTCTTCTGCAAAATCTCTGCAGTCGAACTACCACACCCCATCATGCGTGTGATCTCGAACTGGGAGACGACCCGCATCGGACATTCTGAGGCTTCTGCGCTTTGCGGCTCCGAAGCTCGGCGGCAGCACGGATGTCAAGTTGTTGCTCCAGGACCCAATTGTTGCGCTTGAATCCAGCACGCAATAAGGGTGTTCCATCACCGCACCCCAGGCTATTTCGTAAGAATATAGTAATTAAAACCGGCTTCTTTTCGGGCTCTGGATTGCGCGGGATCGGAGGCCAAAGCCAGATGGGTGCGAAATGATCGCCGACCTCACACAAGACAACAAAAGAGATGATTGACGTGCCGTGCGGCGTCAGGTCACTTGGCCTAGTTTAAAGCCAAATGTTTGCGTCAGTAGTACAGAGTATGTTGCAATAGGGCTTCAAAATGACAACGGGTAAAAATAAATAACTGAGCGGCGCTCGTCTGTACCCACAGAATGCGATCTCGCCCTTTTGCTGTGGCTTGGTGAGGTGCGATCAAGACCCATGTTCAGTTTCAGTCGGGCAAGGTTCCTCGAAAAAGCAATCAATGCGGCAAAGATACGGTGGTTTCGAAGCGGCGAGATACAAGGATTAAGCGCAATTTGAACGCGATTATTAATGTAGTGTATTGTACGAAAGAAAACGGGACGACCGGGAAGGCGTTCAATAAAACAAGCACGTGGTTAGAACTGCTTCGGCCACTACTTGGCGCTGACGTCGTGCATGGTATTGCCCTTTTCCGCTTCCTCCTCCAAACTGACCCCTCTATGGGTGGTGAATTCCCCAGTCCTTCCCGGTTTCTCTGTAAACCAGACCCGCAGCATGATCAAGTATCGGATGATGAGGAATATGATGACAGCTGCAACCAATATCCCAATGATATATCCAGCCACTTTCTCCGGCGAATTCGTCGTGCTGTCGAGGAAGTCATAGACGAAGTAGTCGTCGGTCGCGTACGTAAGGTAAGCTAGCCCGAGATAGAGAGCCAGTATAACGATTATAACTATGAGGTGGAGGAACGGCAGCGGTTTCGTTCTTGGGAACACAATCTCGAAGAGGGCGTAAACCGAATTGAGCGCGTGCTGGGAAGTGTTGCTCCATGTTGTGAACGCGTCAGTGAAATGCCCGGAATACAGTAGGGCCCAGTATACAACTTGGCATAGTCAGCGCCGTCCAAATAGACTTCCATTGAAGGTACTCACTGGTAACAATGAATGGGAATATAACAATGGTGCTATAAAACATTCCATGGGCAAGTTGCAAAGGGCGGGGCCAACTGCTCAGGAAAGGTTGCCCTTTCAACCAATAACTACCAGTATGCAGCGCGGCGAAAGCATAGTAGAAAGCAAGACCCCAATAAGTTAAGTTGGTGAAGAACGAGAAGGAATGCCTTGAGTTTTCCGACTGCCCGTGGCTATTGTTGTACCCAAAAATTGTAAAAATGGTCGTGAAGGCGTAAAGAGAAAACAGCGCTCGAAGGATGAAGAGCACACTAGGGGAGAGGAGCCATGAAGTCTCATAGCGGAATGTTGGATCAATGCCAGCCTCGCTGGAGCTTCGAGACCTTTTCCAGATAGGCATGCTGACGCGCTAATAGAGGTGGTGTTGGGGACTACTTGTCTATCGTATTCCCACTGTCCCTGGCTGGACGCTCGAAGTTCGGTTCCAACAGACTGCTCTTTGCAGCTAAAATCCTAAAAGAAATGAAGAGTAGACGTGAATGAAGGATAGAAGGCACTGCTGGTGACGTGTGGCAGTGGGATGATTCCCCACCCACGCTGAAGTCTGTAGGCGCCACAGGATCTCCCTTGGGGCTAAATCCTGGAACTGGGATGTGCTGGGTCACGTGAGGCGCCAAGCGAAGCTTATCTCGAAACCGTGTAACATTTCACCCGTCAGCAAACCTCCACGGAAATACATCGCATGCGGAAATGCATAACTAGCCCGCGCCTGCAGCGAGGTTGCCGAGCGCCTCGCCCATCTCCAGCCCGTTTTCAGCCCACCCCTCCATTCTCCCTCTGCACGAGCAGGCATACCACGATGCGACTGGAGCTGGACACCTTATTGGTGGCGTTCTCCTGCTTTGCGTCCACTCCCCAAGTTGATTGAGAATGCGAACTACATATGCACTGGCATGACCTCAAAGCTGAGGCCGCGCCTATCAAGTCATCCTAGCATCCCTTATCTTCTACCTCTCAGCCTTATATCTATTTATTTCTGTCTTCACCATGAATGACCACAGCACGGTATGGCGATATTTAAGCATTCTCCTCTTCTCTAGTGGAGGCTAACGCTCTTCACAGAAGGTTCAAAACCTTGCTCGCATTCGCGACAATCAGCGTATGGTCCATCAATCTACTTTGAAGCTCAAGTATTAAAGGAATTTAGGTCGTTCACGTGCTCGACGGAAAGAGTATCTTCAAGAACTTGAGGCCAAGCTTCGCAACTGCGAACAGATGGGCGTCGAGGCTTCTGCAGAAATTCAAAGCGCTGCTAGAAAAGTGCTTGAAGAGAATCGAAAACTCCGCGCCCTTTTACTCGAAAGGGGTGTGCCCGAGGCAGATATTGCTGCAGTCATGGGCACCAACGACCGGTCTCTTGAGCAGGCTTCCGCAGCGTCGAATCTTGTAACGATGCTCAACCGTAAACGAACCTGTGGTCCCTCTTGCACCACTTCTTGTGGTGCGCAACCGAGTTCTACGACCTTAGCACCCCAGTCCCCGGCAGTAGCTCCAATCTCCATCCCTCAGCGGACAGCTGCTTTAAGCAGCAACGGAGGCCAGAGTCCGCTCTCAGTCACATCGAGTGCTGTCAGCACTCCCCCGGGATATAATAGCCTACCATTCTTCCCTCCGCCAATCACATCGGCTCCAGATCCCAAGGCAGATGCCATGTCGCATTTCAGTTACCAGTTCGACCAGCCCCTCCAAGGCTCATGGACCTTTCCAAATGAAGCAATCTATGTGGAGCCATTGCCATACGACAACACCTCTTCCTGTCTCTACGCTGCCAACATCATCCGCAGCATGCGGACTGACGTAGGCCCGGAACTCGAAGCTGATCTCGGCTGTCGAGTACTCGGCCAAGAATGTTACGTGGACAACCCAACTGTCTTTAGCGCTGTAGAGAAGTACTCGAATCCAGGTTGCGATATGTGAGCGAAATTCGAAGCATGTTTGCGAGGAATGATGGAGATTCCAACATAGGAAGATTAAATGGAGGCAACTTTGGCTTCAATGCCAAGTCCTTCGAAGGGAACCGAATAACGCGGCTCTGGGTAGTCGCAAGGGACGCCAACGACACATCGGAGTGCTCAGCGTTGCTTTGAAAGCATAACCAAGAGCCATCGCGATGTCTCATAGCGGCTAAAGTCTAGTAGAAAGACGCGCGAGATGTGCCCTATGAAATACGACTCTTATCCTGAAAGAGGAGGAAACGTGCTTGGGACTTCATGATTGCGGGAATGAGGTTCAGTCCGCGTTTTACATTTTGCTGTCCTCGGAGCTAATGTTTAAAGTTATGATGAAGAGGTTAAAGAATTTCTAGCGCTCAATGTCATCTTTTAGTCTTGCTCTATCCTCGCCCTCTCACGCCCACTTTAAGTGCTCGTTCTCTTTCTCGTCCTTCTGACGCGGTCTCCCGCCAAACCCTCCCGACACTACTATTCAGTAATAGCTTTACACACCACAGAGTGACATCTTCAACATCCAGCCAATCACCCAATCCACCACTACAATAAACACCATCTCCACAGCACAATATCTCCAGATACAGCGTCGATTCTTTATTCTGCATTCACAACATAAGGAGATCTTCTAGTCACATGCGTGGTTATCGCGTTTAAGCACCAGGGACGAAATGGCGCTCATTAATCCCCCCAAATAACATCAGGAAACATGCCTCTCCAACACTCTCCATTATGACCCTCAAGCTAAAACCTCAAGATGATATTCTCAAAAGCCGTAGAAGACTCTCAGTTTCGTCGGCACTTAACGTCCCTCGGCCATGCGTCCAAAGAAATGGGAAAAAGGGAAGCACCAGATGATGTTGATGAGCGTGCTCCTTCGAAGAGAGTAAGAACAAAAGATGTAGAAATTTAGGAGCTGCGAGTGCAGTGGGTACCTTCCCTCAATTATTCACTCGCAACTTTTAATAAGGGCTGGGATCAATTGAATAATACAGTGGATAATTGATTGCATCCTGCATCTATATGGTCACCATTGTTTGACCCAGGACGTCGCATCCAGGTTCATTTGGACGCGAGGCGGCGAAGGCGATGGGGAAAAATAGAGTAGCCCAAATTTAAGGCAGTTTTGGAATTTTGTCAGAAGGATATTATGAGCTCGCAATGGGCTCTCTCGAGCTAGAGAGAGATGTTGCAGTTGTGAAGTTTCGGTCTTTGGGAACTGGTGCGTTAGTATTGGAAGAGTTGACGAATCGTCATCCTATCACGGTGTAAGCGCCCTATTTATCGTCACCTATGAAACCATGCCCTGCTTGATGTCTTATATGCGACTGTCGATCTCCTGCCTACTCCATCCCGCCTCCTTCTAAAAGCTCTGCTGATACAATCTGCTCAATCTAGCGACCTCTGAGGTCACGACGAAGACAAAGACCTCACCCACCACATTGAAATTCATCGCACATGACCTAATGATGGCGGTTGTCACGGCTATTTACTCGGCCTCCCTCACGGTGCCACGGCTACTGTCAATGAGTAGATGTTTACAAACAAAGGTATCGAGGGTACTGGCAGTAGCCACGCTGTTTCGCCGGCTGGGTTTTAAATTGGACCCATCCGCTCGTTCGCCGTCCTTGAGATCCTTAGCCAGCCTAAATTCTCTCGGAGACAGAAACGTGGTGCGCAGTTCAGCTAGGTTTTAGGTTGGTCACTATCAGCCAGCTGATACCATCGAATATGTTGGGATCGAAGAAGTAAGTAATGATAGTAAAAAGGATTTGGAAGAAATTCCATTCCAAAGAAGGCCATCCTAAGAAATATAATGATGCGAAAGTGACCCTGATAAAAGTGATTCTTTAAAAGATGATCCCCAAAGGTGGACCTATTGAAGGCGATTTAGAGAAAGCTAGAGATGTGGAACTAGATTTTGGCCCTTGCCAATATATCTTCGAAACCGCCTAGGGCCGTTGCAACAGGGGGCTCAAAGTCCGAAAGAAGCAGGAGGTGAACTTGGTGAGACCAACAGTCGGTAATTGCGCTAGGTCTCTTTGCGATCAATACCCAGCATCCAGGATATCCCAGTTTCGCCATCAGTGACCAAAGGGTTCAACGCTAAAGACTGCTTCAGTTTTGAAAATTCTAAGTTCCCGTACTGCATCTTGTTCGACCTCTTCTCGTTACTAGAGTTTAACTCCACATTTATGCCTATATAGAGAGATGGAATTTTCCTGCCAAGTACAAAATTTTTGCTTCATTGCTTTTTGCGGGATAACAATTAACTGAATGCTGTTGCTAGCTCTCCTAGGTTGCTCTAAATTCGTCACCGACAAGGTGCGGACACCCTTAAAGATCAACAATCCGGCCTCTATGCGAGAGCGCCATTTCATATTAGCATGCAGCTTTTTTGAGAAAACGTGTTCGAACCAAGCCATCTACACTTAGATGCCGTGACAATGGCGCAGAGGATAAATATTGAGTTTCTAGAAGGAACCCATCATGACCAAAATTCCAGTCCGATAATTGAACCCCGCATAAGGGATGGGCTGCTCTGCATGGCTTGATACTAATGTCGACGAGCTACAAGTGCAACATGATGCATTACCTGTTCCTCCACCAGAATATCCTTCTGCATCTTCAGCTGGCGGTTCGGCCTTGCTAGGGGGCTTCTAACTTCTCAGATATCTCCTCGAAACCTTCGGAAAGTTGCTGAAGAAAGATCCAAGATATGCATTCGACTTTCGCTGAGTGTAGAGTGATATTTCCAAATATTAAAGGAGCGTCGGCAGTCACGAAATATCAACTAGGTCAGAAAAGGTTTAATACCCTAGATATATATCGATACCCTCGATCTTGATACACGCTCTAGTAAGAGAGACGACGTCGCGACTACAATGCGCTCTGGTCACCCCCTTCTTATTCCCTGGGTGGACCAGTATCATTCGAGACTATTTGTCATACAGTTACAACCAGAAAATGCAACCGGGAGCGAAGAACAGGGCGTCAAAGTACATTTTGAGCTGGAGATGGTACCCAAGGTGAATTTCGAGACCCAGATGTCTTTTTCTACGGCTGAATCCTGTTCACTAGATGCAGGCGATAGCAGAGCGCACCTAGTTCTTCAATAGTAACTATCTCTGAGGGCTACTAGCGTCCGAGGTAAATGAGTCCTAACGGCCTGGCCAAATCAACTGGGTAGCTTACGCGTGGCAGGCAGAATTTTGGGACAGCGGCTACTGCTATTGAATGCATGGACCATCCTTCTCAATCTTCAGATAAATCTTGCTTTTAACAGAGCAACGACTTCTACCGAGATGCAGTTATCCTGCAAGCGCTTTTACAAACAGGCGAGCTGGATTCGAAGTTGGCCTGGGCATTTTTACTGTGCTACGGGCTCTTTAGGGCTGTTGAGAAGCCTAGGCATGATCGCAGATTCTCGCCTCGCATCTCATTCTACGTCGGCAACTAGACTCAGTTCATAGAAGGGCGTCGCAATGGAGTAGCTTTGCGTTTACACTAGGTCCGAAACACAGTGACAGATTACCTTCGGAGGATTGAAATGCAGGGGACCGGTCCCATTGAGGCCCGTATTTGATGGCATATACATTCACTTAAAAATTAAAATTTTATAATCACTATCACACTGCAGCTGAGTAAGGTATGTAAAGCAGACTGACCCGGCTAGTGCTCTCGCCTCAAGATCTCACCCTTCCCCACTCCGTTAACAGGAAGCTTGTAAGTATTTACCGATCTGCCTAGGCGCGATCTGGCTGCGGACTCCATGAACTTCTTTTGGACGTTCTGGCTTACTTACGGAGCGATAGCCACCCTCGAATACAAGATGTGGATGAATATGACCGCAGGGAAGTGTCCTAAAGTCTTAGGTACGATGTGAAATGGCCCTACGAAGGGATTAAATACGGTGCAAAAAATTGTACAAGTAAAAGAAGAATACGAATTAAAGAAATGCGTGGTAGAGAGTCGAAGAAAGGTGGCGATGACGAGCGGTTGGCTTAAAGTCAACATTAAGGCTAGATGATGTAATTTAGTTCCTTACTTTCACGAAATCACGGACAAACTCATGCCACGATGCATATAATGATGGCATTAGCTTATCCAGATCATCTTCCACCAAACCAACTACCGAATAGGCTGCCTCCATATCCTCCCGCGCGCCCTCCTCTTAGAGCTTCTGATTCCAGCCATTGTCTCAAGAACTCTTTATTTCTCATCTGCTCGGGCCTTGTAATCTTCGTGTCAAGCTGTGCTTCTTGCCTGCTGAACGCAAGGAGTGTAGGTATTGAGGTGATCTTTCTCCTGGAATTAGTGACCTTGCCATTCTAGATTCCATACAGAAACTGTGATAAAAGCGGGGACGTACCAGGTACTTCACACCCAAATCCCCAATCAACGTTGAGTCTAACTCCACCTCCGCAAACCCCAAGCCTCCTTCCCTCTCTCCAACCTTCTCATCCTCAATCATCCGTTTTATTATCGGCTTCACGATTTGGCATGTCGAGCACCATGAAGTAGTCCATAACGTAATCAACGATCTATTGTCGCTCGCATTGATAAGGGTCAGGGTATGGAGTTCATCCGGTGTCCGAATGTTGGCAAAGACTCGATTTTTATTCAATTGTTGCGACGATGTGCCGAAAAGGCTATGCTGGGCTCGTGGAATTCGTAGAGAGTGGGCGCGAGATAATATAGACGGTCGCAGAATCATCGTGAGGCTCGTGGTTGCAAACTTGAAGCAACGCAGAGGTGGCGACGTCATAGCATTTCGTGTGCGCCAAGCCGCGAAAATTAACTGTACCTAGCGGTTCCCAGACCTATTCCCACGACATTTACCCCTCTCGGTCTCATTTCATCCGAACAAACTGAAGCTCCATCGAAGCTTCCTCGGTGGAGCCATGAGCCAGGATTGAAGTGTCCTTAGATCCGCGTTTCCCCACAGTTGAGAGTGTAGATCATTTCGAAATAGCCTTCGGAGGAAGTGAATCCAGCAATCAAATTTGAGGGAATGAGAACGCGAGGGTCATGTAGGCACTCGCAGGGGTAGGTATATTTCTGCTCGCATTTCATATATCTTAGTAACACCTCACCATTCCTTGCGTGCCTGTTTTTTTCGACTTTTCATCGACTTTTCAAGATGTTTTCTTTGCTGTCACATGTGTTGCTCCTACTCTGCATCACTTCTTCCTTCGCGAATCCGACAATCCAAAGACACGGACACAATGGCAAGAACACGTGTACTGTAAAAGCGAACGGGGGCCAAAAAGACGATGTACCAAATATTCTTAAAGCCTTCGAAGAATGTGGCAAAAGCGGCACTATAGTCTTCCCAGAGGATCAAAATTATTGGATAGCGCAGCGTTTAAACCCCATAGTCAACGATGTAGAAATTGAATGGCGGGGGCAATGGACCGTAAGCCCCAACTCACGCCATTGTCATCCTCGATTCTATCAATGCTTACGTGCTGCACGTTGTAGTTCTCTGACAACCTAACCTACTGGCGCCAAAACTCCTTCCTTATCCCCTTCCAAAACCACCGCGCCGGCTTCATCCTCACCGGCACACGCATCCGTATCAACGGGCACTCTACCGGCTCGATCCACGGCAACGGTGACGTCTGGTACACAGCCGAAGCTGGAAAAACGCAAGAAGGCCGACCGATGCCCTTTGTATTCTGGAATGTCTCGTCCGTCTCCGTGTCTAACCTTGCAATCAAAGATCCCCAACTCTGGGCAATAAATATAATGAACGGAACAAACATGTCATTCGAGAATATGCTCGTCAATGCCACTGCAACAAAGGCTCCATACGGAGCAAACTGGGTGCAAAACACTGACGGCTTTGACACTATGGATGCGCACAACATTACTCTAACAAACTTCTGGTACCAAGGCGGCGACGACTGCATAGCCATAAAACCGCGCTCATACGACATTGTCGCTCGTAATATAACCTGCCACGGGGGAAACGGCATCGCTATTGGTTCTCTAGGCCAATATCTCGAAGACTCCAGCGTCGAAAACGTTCTCATAGACGACGTAAACATCATCCGCTATAACGAAGACATGCATAACTGCGCCTACATAAAAACCTGGATCGGGTACCAAGTCTTGCAATCATCATACGAGAGTGCTGGAAAGCCGAATGGAGGCGGCTGGGGCAATGTGTCGCACATCACGTTTTCGAATTTCAGAGTCCAGGGCGCGGATTCTCCCCCAGCGATCACACAGGATAATGGCAATAATGGGAGTTTTTCGGGTACGAGTAAGATGCTAGTTAGCGATATTAAGTATGTTAATTTCACGGGTTGGCTGAACAAGAAGTCGACGGAGGGGAGTGTGAGTTGTAGTACGGTGAATCCGTGTTATGGTATTTCTTTTGAGAATGTACATTTGACGAATGGGGTTAATGGGACGGAAAATGCGAGTGGGAGCTGTAAGTATATTAAGCCGGGCGGAGTGCATGGACTTTCTGGGAGTGGATGTTAGACAGATACGTGTTATCAAAAACGTCACGCCATGTCATTGATAGTAGATATGGATGAATTTTTGTCTATCCGGACGATGTGTACAGTAACTCCATCCAACAATGTCTCTGCATGTGAATGTATAGGTGAGATGATGGTGGTGAGGGGGAATGGGACATGAATGTTTTACTCCGCATAATTCAAAATCTGTCTTGGTAACTGCCTTCCCAAAAATAAATGGATGCACTTTTTTGTAAAGCCGCCGTTATACTCACGGGATTGAGAAGAGCGAACCCGCTTCATGAATCCATCCAGAACTGAGTCTCTTTCAGCTGAACATCAACGGTTACTGGTGTCCTTACTCTGACTCTCGCTTTCGATAGAGCTCGACGCCTGATAGGTCTTGTCAGCAACCTACTGTAGAGCACTATCTGGGAGATTGTCGCCCCCTTTAGAGCGTTTTGGGGTTGGGATGTTAGTGGCGGCGTTGGCGCTGCCTTCGCCGTGCGCACGCTTCCTGCTGTTGTCGGCTGAGGATGCTGAAACTTGGCCTTGGGTGGAAGAAGCTTGAAGGCTCGAAGGAGCTTGGGCGGTCGGAGGATCTTGAGTGGTTGGGAGAGGTTGGTTCGCGCCATGCTGAGCTAGTGGAGGTTGAAGAGATTGACCCGGGGCGGTCGAGACTGAGAGGAATTGGGGTGGGAATAGTTGGCCGTGGGACAGTTGACCTTGAGGCAACTGGCCTGGGCCAGCTTGATCATGGAACAGTTGTCGTGGGAGGACTTGGCTTTGAGAGGGTCGACTCAGAAAATCTTGATCTTGGGGCGGGTGACGCGGGAAACCTTGGCTCTGGGAAATTTGACGCGGGAAAACTCGACCCTGGGAGAGTTGGCCAGCTTGGCCTTGGGACGGTTGTCTAGTCAAAGATTGACTCGGACGTCCGAAGCCTTGACCAACAACGCCCTGGTAACCTTGAGTTCGGAAACCTTCAGGTAGTGGCGGCCTTGGAACATATCCAGCTTCTGAATACCCCGAGAGCGGGCCCTGACTGGGCGAGCTTCGACCCATCAGCGTTGAGGGAGCGTGAGCCAGAGGACCTACGTTCTGTAGAGATTCAGCTGGTTGCGATCCGCGCTTAGCTTTGCTGCCACGTTTATTTGGCCAAGTGAAGATAATCCGACCTATATGATCAAGTGGTGGATTTCCTCCGCCACGGCTGGCTTGAGGTGTCCTCACATCGGCACCAACTCTCCGACCTTGACCTTTGCGAGTGGTTGACTTGGTGGTCGCAGGTGTCGCGGGTTTGCCGGTGGGGGTTGAGGTCTCTAAGTCAGGCTCACCAAGTCGCTCCTTCAACTTCTTGTTCTCCTCGGTCATCTTCTTATTCTCAGTGCCGAGCCTCGTACGGTGATCGTTGTTTTTAGCATTCGAATCTTTCGTCTTCAAAACGTTAGTCAATCCAGCAAAGGTCTTAAGAAATAGTTGAGGACTGACTTACCTTAGCATAAGCCAGGGGCGCGTTGACGAGGTCCTCAAGTTTGGAAGTATCATTAAGGATATCTCGACAAATACGCTTATCAAACTAGAGAACGGTCAGAAAACCCTGGAACAGTTTGGAAGGCTCCCGAGTCGCACCTTCAATGCGTTCACAATGTTCCGGATCCGGTCATGACACGATCCATCCCGGTCTGCGGCGAGACCAGCCTCTGGAGCAGCTGCCCTATCAACCCGTCCATTTCCCCGGTATCCGTACAGGACCCTGGATATCAGGGAAATCTAGACATGGTTATTTCAGATGAAACAGTGGGAACATGGGCAATCTACGTACAAAAAGTTCTCGACAAGCGGCCTCGATGTTGATCTTCTGGATCATGAAGTTCTCCTCCTCAAACTTTTTGATATCGGCAGAGCCTTCTCGGTCGCGGACATTCTCAATATTTTGGAAAGCCTGGACCAGCTTCCATATCCAATGCTCAGAAGCTCCGAGTACTAGGCGAATAGTCGGGTCGTTCTCAGGATCGATAGCGGGCGGGGTGATGATACGGCGCCGATAGGCAAGCGCTCCATGCCAGTCATCCGCAAAGCTAAGCTGAGGGACATAGGGCGGTGGCGGAGGCGCCGTAGTAGTAGCGCCAACAGAGGAAACAACGGCACTTGTAGGTTGAGCGTTGGTAAGCGAAGGAGCATTTGGCAGAGGAATGCCTGCTTGATCTGCTTGTGTGGCTTCTTGGGCGGTTTCCCAGGCTAGCCAGTCTTTGCGGGACTGTTTTGCCCGCTCTTCCTGAGTAGCTTGTTCTTGTTTGAGACGGTTGTGGGTCGCTAGGTCAATGGCGGGACCATAGGCTCGGTTTACCAAGTCATCCCAATTAGGCTCATCCGAGGAACCACTGGTTGTGACATCTATTTTACGAGTTAGCACTAAACTGCAGATTTTGTAGTTGGTAGGCTTACCATGCACATTAATCCTCTGCTGATATCCATTACCAACTACATGCTTAGTACATGGCGCTATGGTTGCAGTGCCTAAGCGTTGGGAGTTAGCATTGAACCTATATTTCTGAATTGGAAAGCTTGCCTGGCCCTAGGCCATGCTGTTGCTGCACGTTCTCGGTTACATGACAAAAGTACGAGGTAGAGTCTATTCAGGTATATTAGTATTATACCCTACCACTGTCTATAGTTGGTGGATTACAATGTGAATAGGCACCTTGATGGGGGATGTTACCAATGACCTGACTGCCTTGCTGGTGTACATCAGGAGCGGTACGAAGCTCACATTGAGGTTGGCCACCCTGCCGCTGTTCATCATCTGAAACCTCCTCAGATTGTGACGCATACGCGGCTGCGGCACCTATTCATCGTCATTAGTAATGAGCCGGCTCCCTTCAAATATAAAAGCTTACCTTGTGAAGACCCGCCGCCAACTTGATCGAATTGTGACGGATGTCTATCTTCTTCATAATTTTGACGTTGGCTGGGGTAGTGATTGTCTGGGGGGACGTCACTATCAAGATCCTGCGACACAGCGAGTGCTTGTTCCTGGTTGGTCTGGGCGTGGAATGGGGGAGGGTGGCTCCCTTGATCAACCATGGTGGAGCTGAGGTTCCAGTTTGGATTGTTGGCAGTATCTTGGAACAGATCGTCGTTAATAATCACGTCGTCGTTCTGTTGAGGTGGAGGGAGAGCGTCCGCGCCTGAGCGCATAAATAACGTGGAGGGCGTGTCACCGTAGATCACCGTAGATCCTGTGACTCAGGTCAGCCCTGGGGCACAGCTCCCAGATCGAGTGATTCTTACCATGTTTGCAAATTAGTTCCGCGCTGATAGTGAAAATGAGGGAGCAATAGCATTGTAGTCATTTTAACAATGAGCTTGCGTTGCATTATCTACATACATGCAAAAGATTTCCTCTTCTTCGTTTCTTACCCGCTTTCACTTCCCATAGAAGACTGTAAAAATTGACCGCCTGCAGGCTGTTCATACACAAATTCCTCCGGATTTCTTATTATGTCTCTCGGACCGGGACTTGCTCACGGCTGCGGGCAGACCAAAGGTGGATCTGACCCTTAGCATCCAGGCGATGCGTGCAGAATCGAACAATAATTGACGGTCGTGACTCTTGCATGAGTTGAGAAGGGATCATATGGTAAGCGAGTCGACAAGGTACTGAGATCCAAACAAAGTGGATTTCACGAGTGTATTGTAAGGTCTAAGGAGCTCGAGAGAGCTCTGGGCTGACTATATACTGTACGAGAAAGGAGCTAGCCCTAATGAGTGAATAGTGCAGTACATGGGTATGGTATCGCGTGAGATACGTGCGACAGTGACCTCGAGGTGGGGTTCGAAAAAGTTGGAGGCAACGAGGACGGAGGACTCGTGAACCGTCGACTTTGTAGCCAGCGCCAAGGCTTTGAGGAAATAACCTCACGGAGCGAGCCGCCCAAAACTTGGGGGAGGCGGCGTCTGCTTCCTTAGCAAAGACAACCCCTTCAAGAACGCAGTGATTGCATCATCACGCCTTGCATTTCTGAATCACTACCAGCCACCCACTAGCAATCACCAAAGCTAGAGGGACATGGTACATGAACGATGGTCCAACCTTTCTCCACACCACGAAATTCAAAAGCTCCTACCACGGCTATGCTCTATTGTGTGCGTGTGACAGAGCAGCTAGCAAGAGCTGAACACCGAATGTGAACACTGATGGAAAATGCAGGAGAAAACATTAACACTGACTAGAGTAACCGAAGGGTGTCGTCCACAACTAACATGCGCGAACAATGGGAGATTTACGATAATGACTTGACTTGAACAAAACAAAGACGAAATACAAACAAGATGGCAGGGACACGTGGGACGCGTGGGACGCGACACTTGAGGGTCAATATGAGGGTCAAGTGTTGCAATAAGTTTTCCAGCATCACACATACCTTAAAGGATCTCACCCAAATCCCAGAGGCTTTCTGACTTAGAATGCTCCAATCAGAGAAGTTAGAAGAGCTATTGTGTAATTTGACGTTGGATTTGAAGTGCGCAAATCCTAGCGCACTAGCCGAAAAGGGATCACCCTTCATGCACCTCGCGTGGTCATGTGTGCAGTGCAAGCTGATACGCTACTTAGGTACCTAGGTACCTAGGCATAAAGAAATTCTTAAATTTGCGAGCACTGAAAATAGCATTATATAACGTCATTAAGTTTTTGAAAACTGTATTGCCAACAGGAATTTTGGTTCGCTTTGGGATACTATCAAGTACTGCCAAATCTTCTCAGCTCTCTATGAAGATGCTAGTTTTGAGAAATAGTAGGAACCGCTCGTCGTTTCTTAGAGAAGGCTAATTTCATCCTTAAAGAATAGAGAAGGTAAAGCTCGGCGTCATCTGTGCAGCAAAATTCGTGCAGCGGGTTGTAGCACATTCGATTATAGTGCACCCAATCAAAATCCTTCAAATTTGTCCTCCTTAAATCATTCCGAAACCGTATCATCCTCGACAATACCTAGAGTTGGTCTGGCCGTGACACGGTGCCAGAACCTAAGTTCCTGTTGCCAAGTATCAGTGAAGCGAGACGGTGTGAGAGTTCCCTTTGGAACCTCTTGGGCAGTTTGGCGGGGAGTCTCACATAAGGAGACTGCTCATTCATAAAGTTGTCAACGAAGAGGTGATGAAGCGTGACTCCGATCGCTCGTCAATCTCGGGAAGTGGCGGGGACAGGCTGTCGAGGCTAGGTAATACTTAACCCCTAGACTCAATTTCCACCATGTAACCTGCTATATTCCCTAAGCTATGTGCTAGAACAGTGCTTCCGATATATCTAGGAAAACGCGTATCCGGCTCCTTTTGAACAGCGAGCGACCCAACTCCTGCATATCCATGTCAGCCTTGTACACCCGCTGATGTTGTCTTCCCAATCTAACCCGATAATAGTTCCATCTTCTGTTCGGGGCCACCTCTAGAAGAGTAGGGACTACCTGGGTATCCAAATTCAGCGAGATTATAGTCTTCAAAAATTTGGGAAGTTTCATACACGGTTCGCGGGTGTCCAAAGTCGCGATTGTCCATCCCGATGACTAGTTATTGATGGCAGGGTCGAGGTGACCGCCAGGAGGGTGAAGATGAGAAAGGCAGATTTCAGTGGGCTTCTGATAGACTCGTAGCGCACCCGAGACGGAACGGAATAGCTTGTCGAAGAGAGGTGGTATTGGGCCGGAGTTGTAATCGTAGCCAAAGAGAATAGAACATGGTGTCGCACGTGACAATAAATCACGTGACCATGTGTCAGGCTGAATTTGGGCTCTTGATTCACACATGTTTCCTGTTTAGGACTAGCACATACCTAGTTAGGTCTAGCGCTCTTTTATCTACTATATATTTACCTCTGAGCTCTCTCGAGCTCCAGAGACCTTACATTACACTTCAATATGCCTAGGATGTCTCTCACTACCTAACTGACTACTCGCCTCTCTATATGCCCTCCATCAGCTCTATCTAGGCTCCTTACGATACATGGCGCTAAGGTGGAAAAGGTACAGACAATGTGCCTCGGTACCGGTACCCACAATAGTGCCAGAGAGGCTGAGAACATACGCTCTACTGATTTGAAGTTGTAACCTTGTACGGGCACGACTTATGAGAGGAGTCATGTATTGTGGACTGAGGGTCCGAGGAGCTCTATGATTTATATAGTATGATGAGACGCCAAGGTTGACTGGACAGCCCATCGTAGAAGCGTTCGGCTTACAGTAGTAATCCTCAAATAGCCCAAAGCATTCCACGAGTCTTATCGTGTCGCGTTTATCTCGGTAGAGATGTGCGTAAGGTGTCGGGAGGTCTAGTGTTAGATTTGTGATACGATAGCCATTCCGCACTGGGCCTAAATTGGAAATATTCCTCTCCATTTACCACATCTCTTAAACCACCATTCCGAGGCATTGAGGCTGGTGTATGAAATCGCAGAACCTATTCCATATACTTCTTGTAAAACCCAACTTTATTATAGAAATCTAGACCGTCTATCTGTTACAATGTAAAGGCCCCTTAAGGATTGATGTGCTAGCTATCGTTCGTAGAAATGTCAAAGCGGGAAGTAAGCGGAGTGCAAATTATCCCTTGGATATTAATTGTGCCGAAACAAAGGGATCTGGTGCATAGAGGCCACGCAATCACATGCTCATTAAGAATGAGAAATACCTCGAGATACAATGTGGCTAAACCTATTTAAGGAGTAAATGTCAAATAACCGTGAGAACACTATACTCTTCTACACGCCGAATGGCGTCGAATTCTTGTATATCATGGCAAAAAATGCACCCAACCCGCTCATATATCTGTCTCTCATCGTTCACACATCTAAACACTAAAAGAAACCCATATCCGCCTCCGAGAGATTCAGCAATGAGCATGAGTTTGAAAAGCGTACCACTTGCAGCGAGATGATAATTTTCTATGTCAAAAGCATAACCAGGGCAGAGATATGATCTATCAATCTTTATCTTTCCTGCCTGGCCTTCGTTGCGTTCTAATGTGGGAGGGAAATCTGACACCTCTCCTGGAAGCGTGGAATAAGAGCACACGCATCGAGTGTCGATGCATGGACCTTTGAGCTTTAACTCGCCAGAGAGGAGTTCACCGAAGGGATTATTCCCCACGGGGGATGTGTTGACGGCGAGGACGGACGCAAAAATTCGGGCTGGGTCTCTCCTCCATACCTTCGATTCCCAGAAAACACCATCTCCACCCACAACCGACGCCCATGACCAGGTTGGAGCGCGCCATGTCCGAGGCCGCCTACCCTGTCGTTTAGGGATCCACATTAAGTCAGATATCAGAGTGTCTTCCCACAGACCGGCATGATATGCGAACAGTGTGTGGCGTTGTGTCGACACAGCTAATCCTTGCAGTGCGGGAAATATGTCTTTCTCGAATGTTAAATGCAATTTTGAATACTCCGTAACAATACTATACCATTGGTCCTTCAATGTCAAGCCTGAACGAGAAAGTTCCCTCTTCAAGTCTTTGGTGCCCACTCCACCTCCGTGAAGATTCAGGATTAGGCTCAGCTCCGAGCATTCGCACAGGTTTCGCTGCGCACATTCCCAGTACAACTCTCTGGGACCAAAATGTACAACTCTAGGAGATAATAGACGTTCCTGGAGCACCCAACCTCGTTGGAGAAGAGGCAAATTCTCCCAGCGGTGGTCATCATGGAAAGGCGTGCGCCAGTGGAGCTCATAACTTTTACCCCTCTTTTTTTGGAATCTTTGCGAGACTTTGCAAAGTTCTGGCGGGCAAGTACTGTAGCATCCTTCATTGCCATCCCGCGCTTTTGAGGCGGCAATTGTGAGAAAAGAATTAGAGTAAGTTGAAGCCATTTTGTTGCCTTCGTGGCGCCAGTCATCGATGTTGTCCTGAATTATGCAGAGCGAATCGATCCAGATGTATTTCAGACCGAGTCGATAGGTAAGATCAATAGCATCTCGAAAAGTTCTTGAGAGCTGTGACCAGGGTATGCTGTTCTTGAATGTTGAAAGCGTCGACGATGTCGTCTGTATAATTGGGTTCGATCCCCAACAATGACTCAGGCAGGTATAGGCGTCTCTCTCACCTTGAGTTTGGTAGAGCCTGACCTTGTCCGTATCTTGAATCTCCACAATGCGGGTGGGAAGGAATGGGATAGAGGTGCTCCCACAGCGTTCGTGGCCCTCGGTGCATTCTTTCAGCCAATCCCGTATTTTAGCTAGCGCTTTCTCCGAGCCGGTGTCTTCAGATATGGGGCGCCGTGTATGGATAAAAGGCCAGGGGCAGGTTTCGCCTATTTTTTTCAGTGTTCACATCCCGAAACCATTTGGACTGAGAATATTCACCTGGAAGAGTAAATATTTCAATTTGGGCGACATTTAACGAATTTGCTTTTAGATGTACTGTCAATCCGGCGGAGGATTCTAATTGTAAGTGGTCAGACTTGTTGTGCCAGGGCCAGGACGATGTGACAACGGCCGAGAGAACAGCGCATGCCGCACATCCATTCTTTGAACATATGAAGACGTCGATTATGAGAATATCGGGAGCGTTGAAACGTCCCTTGAGATTGTTCGAAGCACAATAGCCCCACCGCCCCATCGCCTTCCTTCGGAAGAACTCGAAGGCGCTGGGGAGGGTATGTCTCATGTGGATAGAGTGAATAATGACGGTCTCGTGTTTGAGCAAGATGTAGGAAAGATTTCTAAGTACCCTCACAGAAGAATATGTGATGGTTGCTTCCAACGAAGAGGAAGGAACAATGTCCGCGCAGTGGCGCAGCCACCAGGGGTACCGCATGCCAAGCACCAACTACAAATGTCCAAACAAACTCTTGAGTTGTAGTTACTCTGATTGTGACTGCAATAAAACACAATGATCGTGAGTTTTCCTGGAGGCTAGCTATGGGATAGGACTTAGGCAGTGTCCTTTCCCACGTAGGCACTAAGGTTGGTGTGGACTTGCTGCTATTGGAATTGCACCGAGGATGGTCTACACACTTGAAACTTGCCCACTCTCCAGCCTGTTAAGCCGAGTTGGCCTCTCGAGACCGCTTGTGAGTAGCATTCACAAGCAACCTTCTCCTCCGCCTGGACCTGTCCCAGACAAAGCCGTCATCCTAGATGCCGCGGATCTCTTGCCGCGTAAAATCGGGCCGAAATCTTCCACCCCAGCCAGGATGTCATCCTGAAAGTCGGTCACAGTGTTAACTGGCCGAAGCGGAAGCCATGCGATTTGTCGCAAATCAAACTCCCATGCCCGTACTCTATGTTTATGATACCTACGAAATGGGTAGTATTAAGTACATCTTCATGTCGAGAATTGAAGGCGAAAAACTGGGGGAGGCATAGGCGATACTTTCTAAAGAAGAGAGGCAGTATGTGGCCACCCAGCTAAAGGCGTTCGTTGAAGAGCCCGGCGACCAGCGAGGGAATTTCTATGGCGCTTTGTAAGATTGCCACTGCGAAATCGTCTTTTTCTCGCAAATGAGCTTTGAAACCTGGATTGAAACGAGGTATGGATTGTTCCCATCCTGTGCGGAATGCATAGAGGGGTTGGCTGTAACCCTTGTAATTCTCGCCCTGAAGGTGGACTTACGGATAGCGATCAAGATCCTCTTCTAGGGTATCAGTGCTTGACAACGTAATTACGTTTCTCATAGAGATCTACATCTGGATAACATACTTGTCGGCGACCAACTGAACATAGTTGGCATTGTAGATTCGGGCTGCGCAGGATTCATCATTGCAGGACGAGACTACCTTGAAGCCATACGCATGGGAGACCCAGAGTGGGTTCCACCACTGACAGGAACCGTCCCGGAAGAGGTGAAACCGGGGCCAAAGTATATTGCGGGAACTGTAGAACAAACCCACAAATCCGCTTAACCACTTCAATGTCCCAGCCAGCAAGAGCTTATTAGCTTCGAGCGAAATGACACAATTCGGACCTGGTCTTGACATATTTCCTTCCGTTCGATCCATCAATGCTAAACTTAGATAAGAGTCGAACGGAGATGAGGAATGAAGCTAATACTTGATATCAGCGTCCTCTTGGCTCTTCGTTAAACCTCTTACCAACTATGTCACAACGAAATAACTCAATACCTCTGCCCCCACCGTCTTGATCTTAAGCACTGAAACTCACAGATCGAGAATAGGAACAAGTGTCTAGCCTCTGGCAGAGTCCTTATGTCTTTGCAAATTGAGCTCTACGAAGTCAAACGAGAATCTTCTGCCCTACATGTGTATCTTAGACGTTAGAATGTGGCTGATCATTGTGAGGGGGAATCTTAATTTAATTCCATCATTTTAGACGTCGCACGAGAGAATCTTCTGCTCTAAGTGGACCTCGGACCCCAGGATACCTTGACATATATAGTCAGAAGAAGCTACGTACAGCGATGAGTTCAATCATAGTCCAAACTCATAGATCTCGGGGAGTACTCTAGTGCAGGAAGAATTTCAACCCCCGTAACGCTGTAGTGGGGAAAGCATTCCTTTAGGTCCTCTTGGTATTGAAAATGTATGAACAAGCACTATACATAGTGATATTTCGTTCTATTACTACCATAGTTACTCTCCTTGTACTTCGCCACCAAAAGGTTAGCAGTCAAGTTATCCATCCCCTACCGCGCACTTCAATGATCTGCATACCGCTTCCTCTATCCTTCGGAATAAGAATGAGCCGTTTGGATATTTTCCTGAGAAGACGAAGACCCTTCTCCCTTATTCCCAGAAATGCCATTCCATTTTTCCAGTCAGAAACACCAACGCTATGCAAAAGAACGATAACCTTCTCACCACATCCCCTAGAATTCGTCTCCTTGATTGGTACTCATATCCCTAGATTCCGAATCATGATTACCATCACTCCGCCACCCGTAACTACCTGTGCCCTCTTCTGTAAATTCTCCCCAAAACTAACCTTCGCCCTCACCATCCAACTTTCACCTCCTTCCTATCGGCACTACATCTCAAGATAAGATAATTAGACGAAGTATCCGTAGATAGAGACGATGAAGCTAAGCAAAAAGAGAGGAATCAGCCAAAATGAAACCCGTCCTCATGGCCCACAAATTCCCCCCCAAATGGCATGGCTGCCTCTTCCATACCGTCTAGATTCATAAAATCATCGATAGCAAACCCATCCTGGACCGACGCATCCATACCGATAGTTTCTAAGCCATGGACCTGCTGATGCTGATGCGGATGCGGATGTGGGTGCGGGTGCGGGTTCGAGTGCGGGTGTGGATGCGGATGTTGGACTTGAGGAACTTGCCCTTGTCCCTGAACATTCACACTTGCCTGCGGCTGCTGTTGTTGCAGTTCTTCCTTTGGGGCCTCAAATCCCTCGACGAACTGTGTACCCTGGGGTATCGCATTCCCAAAAGCTTCGATACGGTCTTGTTTCCGGGTGCCGAGATTAGAACCCATAGCCGTTGCATCCCCGCGACTATTCATCCAGATCCCGTTTCCACCTTCGCCCTTTTTGACGGCTTCGTGGAAGGGGGCGGCGAAGACGATGCTGGTTTCATACCATCTACCTTTGATATCACTGAAATCGAGACGAGACTGCGTGGAAATGAGCTTCCAATACGCGAGAGTGCGGGTATTCGGGAGGAGCGAATTATTTCGCCAGCGCATGTCTTCGCGCATACGGAGCGGGAGGTTATTGTTTGGAGGGGGTTCCGGGGGTGAGGAGAGATCGGGCGCGGGGAGTGTGGCGTATGCATAGATATCCCCGATGGCTTCGATGATGGTACGGGTCGTGCCGGATTGGGCGGGATTAGGAACGGTACGTTCGATAATGGCGGTAACGACCATGATGTCGCTGCCACCGGCAATGCGGAGACGTACGGGCTCGCCGTTCCAGATTTTCTCGGCGCCAAAGAATATTCCGTTCCAATGGCGCTCTTCTTGACCCATTTTATTGGCGATCGTTTTTAGTCGCTCGAATAGTACGTAGGTTGAGTCAATTCCCTTTGCGGCTAGGATCGAAGCGTCGACTTCGCAAACACTGTCAGGGGTTGCCCCGTAGTTTCCTGCCCTCAATCCATCCCAGTCAACTTGCTCATAAGTAAGAAGTGAATTCTGAAGATAGGGATAAGTATATCCTGGAGCGGACCAAGCGAGCCACGGCCGGATATCATTGTGCGTGGTCACTATTTCTGGTTCGAGTGAACTGTGTGGATATGAGAGCGGTTGAATAGAGTATGTGCATTTGCTAGATCCGCCCTCTGAAATCCAACGCTGGATGATAAGTCCCAGCCCCCAGGCTCGGGTTTTGTTTCGAAAGAACCATACCACTTCCCCTGTTCGACTGAGGAATTTGCCATATTGGCTGTCCACTTGTTGATCCATGGATCGCGGTTGAGGGAGAGGCGAAGAGTTTAATGGTGAGGGAGGCTTGATGCGAGGCGCATTCTGCATAGCGGGTTTCGAAGAGATTGGTACCGGAGCCGAGCCTGTGGCAGGGATGGCAGGGGCACGGATAGGGACTTGTACAATGGGATTACGGTTAACAGGCCTGGGTGGAGTCGCGGCCGGGCTTCCCACCTCCTTCTTGACACCAGGAGTAGATGTAATAGCTTTGACATCTTGCTTGGCTGGCTTGTCATCCTCTGGCTGGTATGGAGAACATAGCTTGCATGTGCAGTTATCGTAGTCGCCCGATTCGTCGGTAGATAGCCAGAGGAGGTGCGGGAAGAAGTCTGCGGGGCTTCTGAAGCGCTTCTTTGGGCCTCGAGGGTAACCGTAGAGATATGCGTCTTGTCGATCGTGGCCACCGCCAGAGTGGTTTTTGACCGCCTTCACTTGGCCGTCAGCCTTTGATTTTATATGTTCGTATAGTCGGTAGCCTTCGGGGAGATTCCAAAGTATAGTGTTATTGACGCGATCTGAACATGTTAGATGCATGGAAGTCCTCAGTGATCCTGATGCGAACCTGCATAATCAGCACCACCAATTTCTCTCAGGAGCATGCCTCCTAGTTTCCTCCGCCAATCCATGTGCTTGGGTTCATCCCGGTCGATTTCGCGGAAGTAGTCGCATTGTCCGGCCTGGTTGGGGGTTCGATCGAGCTGTTTGGGGTCTGGGCCGTTGTTGACCTTGATGCCTTTGACAGTGACCTGTCCTTTGCCATCCGACCGTCCGACATGGAGGGGCCAGAATGGAGTGAGCATAGGCTGCGCCATTGTGGGTAGAGGGGCTGGCCGACTGCACCGGGTAGCTGCTGTAAATGTCGAGTGTGGTGGCAGCTCTGCTTGTGGTGTTCGAGCCTGTTGAGCCGCATACAATATTAAAGCTTGGCGTCGGCGTTTGGAGTGCCTTTCTCCGACGCTAGGCCACACTTGTCTAGCCTTACCCCGAGGCTTGAGGTTTGAGGCTGAAGCTCCCAAAACTTCCGTTTGTGCCATCAGGATGTGAAGGAGAGAATGCTCCTTACGAGAGAGGGTGGTAAACCTGCGTGAAGCCGTAGTCGGGGCTTTTATATAAGCAGATTCCGCTCACTCTCTTCTATTTATTGCGTACGACTCGTCTTTTGACATTTTCACCTGAAAGCTGCCATATCTAGGTCTCGACGCGCCCTCTGCGCGAAAGTTCACTGCTGAGAATTGGCCCTCACCACGCGCCTTTTCACGTGCCCCTCACCTCCATGGGGTATTCACTAGACGCCGCCCTCCCTCTTTAGTAGTCCCATCTCTATTAATCACTGTACATTCCCCCTCCCCTCTTCTCTCTCGCTCTCCTCTATATCACCCATCTGCACTGCCATGGACCGGTCGCGAATCACACCGGGCTCGCTATCGACTACACCCCAGAAGCACAAACGTGGAGGACTCGAGGATCTCCTCGCGAAGTTTGGATCGCGATCCTCGGCAACATCCGTCACAAAAGCCAGGAAACTCTCCGCCGTTGTCCCAAACCAGCACACTCCAACCCCAACAGTGACTGAAGGCAGGAGCAAACGTGAGTTCACACCAGACACGCCCTACCTCACCACTGCTCCGACTCCAAAGATGGGATCATTACTCAGCGTCCCCGCTCTCTCTGACACCTCCGCCAAAAAATTGTGCTCACCGTCGTCCCCCCAATCAAGCGGAGACGAGCTCGCTAAAACTCCTATCATCGCAACCAGGCCAGCTACGAGAATTCGGACACTGCCGCCTAACGAACTCAAGATGGAGCGTAGGAAATGGGGCAGGGACGAGCAGCCGCGGAGGAGCAGCAGACGCCAAAGGGCGGGCACCATTCTCCAGTCTGATACTGTCAATGATGACGAGGATGACGAACTTCAGTACAAAGAAATTAAGCCCAAGGCGCCTCTGCGCATGAAGTTAGATACGGCCCGTAATAGGTTGCGAGACGATATTGCCCTGCAGTCTAAGGCAAAGGCAAACAACTTCTTCATCGCCAATAAGCGGTTCTTCTTGCCTCTTCTCCCGCAAAATAACTATATTTCCAAACTTGCCTCAAAATCTGGTGTTGACGCTTCCATTGTTGAATACAAAGAATTAACCGAGCAGCCGAAAGGGTGGGTCACATGTCACACCCATCCACTATCTATCTAACAAAGAATCCAGGGTAACAGCGACCATGAAGCCATACCAATTGGCTGGCCTGTCATTCCTTGTGCACCTCTACAACAACGGCTTCTCGGGTATTCTCGGCGATGAGATGGGGTTAGGCAAAACCCTACAGACCCTTTCCCTCTTCCAATATCTAGAAGAGCAAGACAAGAAGTCTCGGGTGTCTTCCGAAGAACTTCGACCTTATCTCGTCGTCTGCCCACTGAGCGTCTTGAACTCCTGGGTGAATGAAGCACAGAAATGGGTTCCAGGTCTCAAGGTCCTTCGTATGCACGGCACCGTCAAAGAGCGAAACCGGCTCAAGCGGGTCGCTCTGGGCGCCGAGGACATGTACAGACACGAGACATCCCATTCCAAAAATCGAAGAGCCTCTAGAAAAGCTGGTCGTGGCGTTGCAAAACCAAAGAATCCAGGCGCAAAGTCCTACAAGATCATTGTCACCACCTACGAAGTCTTTCAGGCGGAGGCATCTTGGTTCAGGCAAGCCTTCATTTGGCGCTATGCCGTCCTGGATGAAGGCCATAAAATCAAGAACAGCGTGACGCAGATTTCCACGGCGTTGAAGGGCGTCAGTGCAGAGTACCGACTGATTCTCACGGGCACTCCTCTCCAGAACAATCTTGTGGAGATGTGGGCTCTCCTTGCGTGGCTCTACCCGGACGTGTTCACGGCATCGACGGAGATATTATTTAAAGAATCTTTCGATCTCACCCGAGGCAAAGTGAACCAACAGACCATGGATGATGCGCGCCACTTGCTCGAACTCATCATGCTCCGTCGCATGAAGAACAGCCCCGGCGTCAACTTGGGCTTGCCGCCAAAAGAGGAGGTGCTGCTGTACGTGCCTCTCACGCCGATGCAGCGATTTTGGTACACACGTCTGCTCACACGTGTCGGTGACGCTATTCTCGATGAGCTATTCACTAATATTCAGAGAAAAGAGCAAGACGCCATCCGGAAGGAGAAACATGAAGACGAGCTCTGGAATAAGATGGAGGAATTGGAGAAGCAAGCTGAGTCGGGCGAAAAGCTACGTGAATGGGAAGAGACGGTCGCCATCATGAAGCAGGCGTTGGTACAAGAGCAGTCCGACACCAGTAATCGAGGCGCTTGGCAGAAGCTTATGAACCTTATCATGCAGCTTCGTAAGTGCTGCTCTCATCCCTACTTGCTACCTAACGCTGCCCCGGAGCCGTACTATCTCGGAGACCACGTCATTCGCGCTTCCGGTAAGTTTATCCTCTTGGAGAAATTGCTCAGGGACACCATCTTCAACAAGGGAAAGAAAGTTTTGATTTTCTCTGGATTTGTCCGGACTCTTGATTGCTGTGAAGACCTATTGGCTCTCATTGGGGAGCGTGGGAAAGTGTTTAAGTACCTTCGGCTTGATGGCAGTACCGCACGAGCTCGACGAAACCTGGACATCCGCATGTTCAACAACTCAGATTCGGAGTACAAGGTTATGCTTCTGTCCACCCGAGCTGGTGGTTTGGGAATCAATCTGACCAGCGCCGAGGATGTCATTTTCCTCGATGAGGATTGGAACCCTCAAATCACGCTGCAGGCTGAAGCCAGGGCTCACAGGATTGGCCAGACAAAGAAAGTCACAATCTACAAGCTCTGTACGCAAGGAACAGTTGAAGAGCAAATGATGGGCCGTATTCGAAAGAAACTGTACCTATCAGCTAAGATCACGGAATCTATGCGCAGCATCCACGGTGAGCAAACGTCTACTAAGGGTAAAGGACGTATGGCGAATGGAGACGATCTACCCCAAATGGACACAACGCAGCTCAAATCACTGGTCCGGCGGGGAGCTCAGACACTGTCGCACCCTGAGATCGATGCCACAGAGATGTTGTCGTGGGATCTAGAAACCATGCTCCAAAAGTGTCGTGACAAGCCCTCAGATCCACAAGCCAACCCTGAGGCCTCAGCTTCAGAACTCGATGAAGAGAAATGGCTCTCAGCCATGGAACGTGTAGAATGCGCTATTTTCGATGGCAAACGGTATCAATACGAATGCAACGACTACTTCGGCACTTCCTCAGCGAACATCCTCCCGACCGAAATCACGCGCGAGGACAGACGCAAAGGCAAGAATACGACCGTCATGATCGACGGGTTCGCTATCAACAAAGAGTCACTCAACTGCAACAACTGGGAAGCCGTTCCAATCTTCGCTGGTAAAGACCCCCGACTCGCAGACGTTAAGCGCGAAAAGCGACCCAAGATTGTCCACGAGAAGCATTGTCTAATCTGCTATGAAGAACCGAATGGCAAGAACGACGAACTCATCCCATGCAAAGGCTGCCCACGATCCTACCACCACGATTGCCTCGAAAAAGACTTCCAAACCAAAGTCCAGAGCTGGAATGGTTTCTACTGCCCACAACACGAGTGCTTAGATTGCGGGAAGAAGACTTCGGATGCAGGCGGTTTGATCTATCGCTGTCGTTGGTGCAAAGACGGGTATTGCGAAGACTGCCTGGATTGCGGTAAAGAAGAACTTATCGGAGAAAACTTACCTGAGTTTGAGATGCTGGGGGAGGGACCATCTAGTCAGGGGTTTTACATCAAGTGCCCGAATTGCGTAGAGTATGCGCAAACGGACAGGAAGGGTAGAGAGTGGATGGAGAGTATGGAGCAGAGCTATCAAGAGCAATATGAAGAGCATGTGAAGCAGCGGGAGGAGGAGCATCGTGCGTATGAGAAAGAACAGGATGAGCGCGAGAAGAAGAAAGAAGAACAGGCCAAGGTTGGTATGAATCTCCCACCGCAACAAGAGCGGCTACAGCCAGCGCAATATTCATGGCAGAACGGTCGCTTCTCCCCAATCGCCGACGACGATGTAGACTCCCCGCCTGCAATGACAGACACCAGTTTCCTGACCCCAGCACCTGGTGAGTCCGGCGTATCGACTCCAATGTTCCCACAATCTAGCACGAATGTGTCTAGTCTTATTCCGAGCGCCATGAACCTCGATGCGAGCAAGAAGCGACCGCTGGGCGAAAATGCGGATATGGCTGCGGGTGCAAGTTTCGGTCCCGCGAAGAGGATGAAGATGTATGGAGGAGGTGATGTCGGCGATGTTGAGAAGAAGATCTGGAATATAGAGGATGATCCGTTGTTAGCTGCGTTTGGGGACGAGGGATCATTGTCTTGAATCGCAAACCCAAATCATCTTAGATGGGTTGGGCGTCATGGTGGAGCATGAACAATGAACGGGCAAGGTGAGGGAAGAGAAACGTGTTGGCGACCATATGGAGTCCGAGTTGTCGTGTTTTCTCTCCACCTTTTGCATTCCCATTTGCACTCACGTCTTGCATTCTGGAGCTGGGTTACGGCTTGGATTTTTCTATGGCACACGGTCTGGAGTATGTCTTTTCACTGCGTCCAGCAAGCATCCATCACTCCGTCTGCATCTACGCAACACTACACTATACACCCCCGCATATGGCTTTTTTCCTGTTTCGCACAGACGGATATTTGCTAGCTTGCTTGCGAACACCACGTGGTTGGTTGGGCGGTATACCCTCTTTTTACTAGAGCTCTCATATGGATGAGTGGGGGGATTAATTCGGCAGTCGCGGCAACATTGCTTGCGAGCTGAAGGATTTCTTTGGCATTTGCATTAGTACGGTGCGTTAGGAGATGGACATGGGTATGGTATGGTATGCGTTACTGGGACGTCGGAGCAGCGAGTGGTTGCCCATAACCCTCTCGGCTTAGTGAACTGCTATCAAGGTAGTTACATCTTGGAAAAAAAATTGGGGACACGCTTCGATGAGTTAGTACCGTCTCTCTCATCTTAATTCTCGCCATCAGGCTAAGTGAGTAAGTGGGTGGATGACTCTTCTTCTCTGTGTGGCGTTTTGAATGCATAAATTCCAGCTGGAGATTGAATTGGTAGAGTAGGGGTGTCCTCGTCCTCGCCTGCTAGGCAGGTATATGCATCTGCTTTGTTGCACTGTTCAAGTCCCGGGAGGCTTAGAGGAATGGTCATTCTTGCCCAAGGATTGATTGATGACGGGCGTGTAAGCAGGCCGGCCTAGGAGTCTCCGAGTCTTTCCAAGAAGATCGTAAAGAATCATGGGATATGGTCCCTAGGGAATCCATAATCGCTTCTTTAGTGATCCATATTTTAGCAATTTACGACGCAGCAGAAATGGGACAGAGCTGGAAGCAGGGAGGCAATTTTCTACCCTCCTGCTCTTCTCTTCACGTCTGCTATTCTGCCCTCCCAACATGCCTCTCTGCTCTGGCATGGCCAAATCAGGCGTGCCTTTTGCCTTAGTGGCTGGCTATTTGGCTTCGCGGCATTTTTCAAGTCTTGCTTGATCTTACTATTATATAGCGGCATTTAAAGGCTAAGATAAGAATGACGCAGTCACCGCCAACAGAAAGTAAGAACAGTACGAGCGAGCTGGGATGGATGCTCGTGAAAGGAGCCAGCAACCTGGGGACTGGATCTAGATTCCGAAGGTTAAAATGTGAGACCTATTCTGACAAATCTCCAAGCAGTGAAGAAATTGTTGAACAGCCAGGAGTTGCTTGCTTCCTTGCGTGCCGGGAGGGAGAGACACGCTGACCACGCCGACAGGGCGAGTACGTTCCAAACTCCAGTTCGACGACGGATTTAGAAGGGATTCCTTGACATATTCAATAGCCCTCACCACTGGAAGGGGTTTACGCGTACTGAAACGCTTCCCACATTAGCAGGTAAGGCGTGCATGATGTGGCGTTCGGACTGGCTAGGTCTGTGCAGCATGTACTGCAGGATGCTGGGAAATACACTGGAGTCGTGAGAACTTACCCAGAAGACGGGGAAGAAGCCAGCTAGGTGTTATTAGGTTTCACTAACCAGGTTTTGAAATCTGTCCAAAGTGGAGAGGAATAGTAATAAGTGCATTAGCAGGCATGCATGGGGCTCTCATGTGGGATTGGAGTTGGTATGGAGAGTGCACCGCGTCTTAATGAGTCGAATTATCACTGGATATAGCAATTGTACGTATTATGGCTCAGGTCAAACATTCCCACATCTTAGGATAAACTCATTTTCTAATTAGAAGCGTTTCGAATTATTAATTCAGGACTTCAAACTCTCAGACTGAAAATTCGAAGTTGCCGGTGGTCCCAGTTTGCGAAAAACACGTAGTATATTCGACGCGAGGTTTCCGAATCCATAGACAGTATATCCCGTCATCCACCTCTCTTGCTCTCAAATATGGAGGAAGGTGTTGGAAGCTACAATTCAAATACAAGGCAAAGCGACTCCGAAAACATCCAAGGGTATTTTTTCTCGAGCAAGAGGAAGTTCTTGGTTCATAGAGAGCTTAGTTATGCTGTGGGAGTTTTATACTTTTCTGTTCGTTCAAAGCTTTGGGGCTCTTTGGATGACTGCTGGGGGAAAAGGAAAATACGAGGCTAATAAGCTGACAGTCTCGCAATGGTGAATTGGCCGCTCTTGTGTCCAAATTTTCAACAATTCGTAGTGTGAAGTCAGAATCTGCGGGACATAATTGAAATCTACGCGTACCCACTAAACAGTTCCGTAGCCTTTCCTCATGATCCTTCTCTCTCCAGATATTCATATCAAACCCACCAATGACGACGCTACGCCAAAAATCTCAGCAGCCCTTAATCGCCACAGGCGCGAAACCATGCACCCATGTGCCCCTGTCGATCACTGAACCCCGCCCCGCTCCGCTCCCACCCTCCAAGTCTAGAGTACGACGACGATCTCGCCCAACTTACTCCCAATTCTGAACCCCGATCGACCCATATATTAACGAATGGAGAGAATGGAGCGGGTTTCAATTTTAGTGTTTCTAAATTCTTAAATTGGGTTTGATCATAGTGAAACGAGATGCGGAAGTGGTGTGATTCTGATCAGCATCAATGTTCTTTTTGTCTTCGAAAGGGGTGAAGGTGCAACGGGATGGGATGGAGTAAGCTCCGATCACCGTCGGCTAGTTACGTGTGAAGAACTGACGGCATGGTGCTGAGTTGATGCGTGAGAAGAGGAGAGATCGACAAAGTGCAGATGGTTCGGACGCCTGTCACGGAAGCTGGAAGACGAACGGAATGGACGGAAAAGTTTCTAGTTTGTTTCGATTATTAGCTGTCTACGATATAAGGTTTGTAATGAATGTATTTTGCGGAATAGCGAAATTGGAATGCTGAAAACTGCGGAAGGTTGGGGATTGAGGGTGGGCGTGAATATTAAGAGAAGAATATCGGCGAAGCGAGGTGTAAGTCTTCGCCCCCGGTGCAACAGCGCCTACCGCTTGCTGATAAGAATGGCCCCGAGCTGTTGAGAAAGATGGCGGTTTCTAAACCTGCTGAGCTGGGGTCTGGGAATCGTGTTTCTGTGCCCCAGGTGTCTTTGATCAGTGGGGCAAGAGATTCTAGTTAATAACATGAAGGTTATGATATCTAGGAACAGGAAGGAGATGATAAAGATAGAGCGAAAGATATCAAAGCTCGAGCCGCCGGACCAAAGAGGTATCGAGGAGATCCCCAAGTCAGATCCTTACCCACTCTCGTGGCACACGGAACACCCGTCCTCAAAGTCCTCAGCTCAGGAACGCCAAAAACCGTCTTCTACGCACAAAGACCTCTCACGTGGGTAGAGTTAATCTTAAATCACCAAAGTTGCTTCTTAAACACATTCCTTATCAAAATAATCAAGACTCGGCATCACTGACGTACCGATAATTACGTTACCCGACATAAATGCGAGATATCTGCAAATATCCCACATGCACGATACACAGCCGCACAATACGGATGCATGTCGCCGTTTGGGGCTTGAGAGCGGTTCCTCCCGTGCGAGGGTGAAGCATTTTGCTTTGCTTTTTCGCTCGGTGTGGGGTATGTGCATTGTGAAAAGCTAACTTCTAGATGTGTCGGCCCCGAAGTTTGGGGAGGGAGAATAGGAGGTTGAGCATCGAGATGAGAGATAGGGACATGTTCCATGGGCGAGAGAGAGGTTTGCGAAGGGAGCCAGCGATTCCTTCTGCGATCGTGAGGGCGTTGATGGTGCATGCCGACAAAGGATGATTTCGATCATACTCCGTTTTCTGCCAGTGATTGGTAAACTATAAAGAAACGAGAAGAAATTGCAGTGAACCACTGCAACGGGGTCAAACAGACAGAGTGCTTTAAATTGAATGGCTAATTGGACCGTCGGCAACGAGAGTGAATAATAAGAGTACGATAACTTATGAGTGAAAAGTACAGAATTCGGAGGGACCAGAACAACAGGTGAAAATATGAAAGACGACGAAAGGCTATAGCTATGACGTAAGGAGTAGAGAAGAACCCTGCGGAGGTAGGGATTATTCAAATTAGGGAAGAATAGAAAGAACATGCTGAGGTCTTCGGTAGAGAATCTAAGATGAAGCCATCCAGTAAGAGTACGAAGCGGAACGCTCAGTGTAGTTAAAGACGCTAAAGTCTTCTCTCATGTGAACCTTCGACTCTGGTGTTACTGACTATCATAAAGTAACGGCTGTCGCGGTTGTGCTATTGCCGCATGAGTAGGCCCCCTTCGAAGTGGTGTCCCTGCAAGGCTGCATCAGAAATTCGTAGCCTGCGGAGGAAGTCGCAGGAGAGGTGGCAACTGTTCCGAATGGAGGTGACACCTGCAGTGACGAGACATAGCGACATATTATTGGAAATATATGGATCCCGGGAATCCAGAAGCGGAGTTAATCAACATGTGGTGTTAGCTAGGTGGCCATCAGTTATCTTCTCCTCACGTAGCGTCAAGCCCCAACTTCCAGGTTTCCTACTCACGCAAAGGGAATGCTAACCAAACCAGAAACGTGGCTGACTATGCAGGAGGCGTTGGTGACAATGGTTAACCGAGTCTGCAAACGCGCTGCTTGAACTTTAAAGCAATGAGCTAAAAGGCTCAATGCTCTCCAAGCAAGTCTAGTTTCTGGTGAAAGTCTATCGGTAGTAGCGTCCACTCAGTTTGCTCCTCGGAAGAGAGATTGTTCCTGAGCGGGCCGCAACTCAACGTGGGTTTCAGCGAGGATGAAGGCTCGCACGAATCTTGAACGAGAAGGACGCGGTCCGTGACGCTCCGGAAGCCGATCCGGAGTTTGCACAGTTGGGGCTTAATTTGCTTGTATTCCCGACACCTGGGCTACATATGGTGAAAGATCCGCGAGGTAGTGATATCGGATTCGGAGTATATCCCCAGCACAGGGACGATTTATACCTGTTTCAGAGTTATGAAGGCAAATCCCACGAAACAGGCTCCGCAAGGTCCAAGAAACCCCTGCATAACCTTCTTCTTTGGTACTGGACGAAGGCAAGTGGCGCGGGTGACAGTGGGGCTGGCGTTTTGCAAACGGTTATCGTCACGGACAAGCGGATTATTGCCTGGTGAGGCTTGAGGGGGGATTAGCATCTGAGTCGTGAAGATGACTCTGTTGAAGCCAAAAGTGGCCTCCGCTAAATGGCGGACGATACGCTCCAGGAGGCCTATTAACGAATTACGCCCCTCAGACTGAAACACAACTGCACGACCTCGCATTCGCTGCGCCGCCAACCTGCAAACATCCAGGATTCTGACTTTTGGGGTCTGGCGATCCACGGAGCATTTTGCTGAGGCGAGCAGCCTGTTCTGGGCTTTCAGGGTTGCTGGATGACTCGCGGACTGGAGTGGGGATGCGTGTTTGATCGAAGCAGGGGCCTTGTTTGATTTTCCCGTTGCTCGTCACGGCAGGGTTCGGCATTCAATTGCCATGAAACTCGCAGCAGAGACACGTCGAGCAACTCGATTGACTTTCGCTTCATGAGAAATAGGTTAAATGAAAATAGAAATGGGGAGTTTGTCGAACGCACTGTTGCCGAAGATTGCGTGGTATAAAGTTTGTTGGCTGTTTCACGTTTGCTCGTGCCTCAATATTCGGATCCTGAAGACAGTAATGCTCCGCCTCATGATGACGAGAAGACCTGATGGGACCTATAACATGCAATCCAGCAGCTAGGCCTAGCAGATTGAGCAATGTGCGTCAGAGTACTCGCCTTGATGGCAGATAACATGGCCGATATATATGGTTTGTCGTTCGAGGATGAGTCTACGAGCGACATTCACGCGTGGTTGTAGTCAAGGAAAGTTATTGGCCTCACGATGAAGATGCAAGCCCGTCGCGATGTATGAGTGGCGTTGAATAGGGTGAGTTTGAGAAACACCAGCCACAAGGTAGCCTGAGACGGACATCCTAAATGTTTGAGATTGCAGCAATCTCTCATCCTTGCGAGAAAGTCCTGGGGCCAGAGATACAATACCGATTCGACGTTGTATCGAACGGTTGCAGTGCTTCTTAAAAGCTTGAAAGAGCTATATACTCCGCCTTATATTGCAGTTGTGTTGCTCTGGTGTGGTTTGTAGACCGTCAAATTTGGGGTGGAACGAATCATGCTCCTGGCTGAGTTCTGCCGGCGGGAAGTTGAGACAACAGGAGTGCAAACCTATCGTCAACTGAGGGGTCGGATACCAATTCCATAAGGGAGAAGTTGGTCTCCAGTCACGAAGAAGCAACCATCGTCATCTGGGGCCGCGTCCCGCAAATGATTGCTTTAATCCATGGAAAAGGACCAGGCAGAAGGGAAGCACAGGATTTTGTCTTTTGTCTGCTACATCATTGGGTAACACTGGCAGAGACAAGGGACCCTGCCTGCAGCTCGCCCAGGTGGGCGGAGCCGCCGATGACAGATTTGGGAGCCCGACCACCATGGGATAGGATTCTGAGGAAAGCATTGGATCTCGCTTTGTGCGCTGTCGGGTTCGACAATGGACGAGATGAAACTTACGCGTACAGCTGCATAAAGGGCTCTGCAACAAATGTTGATATGCAGTGGCAAGAGAAATGTGATTTGGAAAATGAATGCGGAGATCAAATTCAGTCACGGGGGTCTCTCCTATGGCAGGCATCAGCGGACAGCGAAGCTCTGGCATCTTCACTTGCGCAGGGCTGGAAGTGGTATTGATCAGCCGAATAATGGTGTTTTTAAGGCGTGAGATGGGCTTGGGAGTCAGGATACAGTTGTGCGGGTGCCAACACAACCCTGTGTCGCGCGTAGAGGCGAAGAAAAGTCGGGTTCGCTGGAGTGAACCAGGCCGGGTTATCCTCGTTTGACAGGCAGGACAGGTCTTCTGGAAGGCGGAGCAGAATTGGAGTCTCCCTGTCGGCTGTTGTCGTGCAACGCGCGAGTGGGGATTGCGCGGGCAAGTATTGCATGCACCGTGTTCGGTGTGGTCTGCAGGTGCTGCAGCATAGATTGAAGTCAATTTGGAGGCGGAGTTAGTAGGGTCCGCGATCCGCGAACCGCCCTATTTGCTGGGAAAAGACGTCGGGGCTGGCGGAGGGGCGACGAGCGACCTGCAGCAAGAGCAGCAGCAGCGCGCGAGGCTGTGTGATGCATAGGGGGTTGTGAAGCGCAGCGCTGGGTCGCGTTCAGGTGGCCATGGTGTTGAAGGTTTCAAGCAGATGCTGCTCGTCGGCGCCAACGGGTCCATGGCTCCAAACTCAGGATGACCCAGCGCACAGGCAGCCTGAGGCAGTTCGGATGGGGAAGGCCTGTTCATTTGCGCGCTTCACAGGCTGCCCATGCCACGAATGGCTCGTCCTCCGCGCGCCCATCCACACCGCCGGGACAGCCGTCAACGAGAGCCTGGCCTGCAACTAGCTTCTCTGGCAAGAAAGAGGTTGGTCCTTGCGCATCTTTTTCCCGCCCTCCCTGCATCTTCGTCCGTGTGCCATTCCTCGCTGTGCATAACTGGATAACTGGAAAGCTGGTTGCTGCCGCCCTGTGGGTGCAAGAAAACTCAGGCCGTCGCTGTGTGTCCGGGGAACATGCTTGCTGGAGTGCCCCATGGCATGCCGCAGAAAAACCCGACGTCCCTCCGCTGGCCACGGCCTCCCAGCTTGTGACGAACGGGCCGTCTTGTCCTGCTTAGCGACGCTTGCGCGTGGTGGTTCGGAGACGCATCCACTGTGCTGGGAGGCTGCTTAAGCACCAGTGCATGGCCTGATTCCCACCCACCGTACATAACTCTTGCTACCCGCCGCTCACGCCCTTCACTTCGCCTGGCCACCCCACGACGACGACAGTGTCCAGCTGCGTCGCCCCAAGGCATTGAAAAGCATTGGACCTCACTTGTCGAGCCTAATTGCGTCTGTCAGTCTGCATTTTACCACACTGTCGGTCGTCCCGAGGTTTCGTCGCTGTCTCAGCCCGTACCAGCACCCAGTTCCGGAGATATTTTTGACCGCCTGCATGTCTGACTGTTGATCTATCCATATCCGCATCCCTCGAGATATTCTTGGAACCACCTATTTGCTGTTTATACCGTCCGCCAGTCCATCTCTTGCTTCCGGTACCCAGGAAAAACTGAACTCGATTTAACGCCGCGAACATGTCTACTCCGGCTGCAGGCTCGTCGGTCAGCCAGGAAGACCGACGTAGAAGCCTGGGAAAGTACGTGAAGCGGATGAGCAGTGTTTTTAAGAGGGACAAGTCGAGCAAGAGCAGTGCATCATCGACCCCAGCCATGCCTTCCACACCTACTACCAAGGTCGAGCCCAAGAAGGAAGAGACCACCGCTGCGTAAGTTCCGCATTGGGCAACTTGTATATTCAAGCTGACTGGTATATAGTCTCGCTACAGCTCCCGCAGCGGCAGCTGTCACACCCTCGGAGCCTATCACGCAGCAACTCAATCGCAGCGCTCTTCAACACGAACGAGCCCGAGCTCTGTTTGCGAAGTATGGATTGACACTTGAGTCGCATGAATGGATTGCTGCACCAGCCCTTCCTGTCAGTGTGCAGCGTGTAGAGAAACCAATTCGCATGCGGGTTCACCGTTCCTGCCACCGCTGCGGAACTACCTATGGGGCAGACAAGATCTGCACTAGCTGTGAGCACAGGCGCTGCAAGAAGTGCCCTCGCTATCCCAAGAAGAAAGCCCCTGGAGAGAAGGGCAAGGCAAAGGAGGGCGCCGAGCGACCTAAGAAGAAAAAACTTCTGACCGTGACCTCGAAAACCGGAGGCGAGCTAGTCTACCAGCCCGTGAAGCAGCGAGTCAGGCGCACTTGTCATAAGTGTGAAAACCTCTTTGTCCCCCCGACAGCTACCCTCTGTGAGAACTGTCGCCATATCCGCTGCACCAAATGTCCAAGAGAGCCAGCTAAGCTATCAAAATGGCCCAACGGCTATCCCGGAGATGCGGAACCGAACAGTGAGACTGAAGTCGAGCGTGAGCTGGAAATGGCACGCAGAATATGGCGGAAGCCGAGGACACGGGTTCGATGGGAGTGCGAAGAATGTCAGAGTCTATTCCTAGATGGTTCTCCGCAGTGTCCTGGATGTGGCCACGAAAGGTGCGAGAAGTGTACCAGGAAACCGTTAGTCCACTCTCCAACCTACATGATTCACAGCTAACATTATGGCTAGACTGAAGAGAGTCAAACAAGAACGACAATTCAACCCGGAAATCGTCCGAGCCGTCGAGGCAAAGCTTAGGGCTCTTGCAGTCGACGACGATCTGCCCACCTCTGGTGCTGAGGCTACTTAACATGCTTAGGCGTCACCAATCATGACTTGAGACGACGAGTAATGACGTAGTACAGCGAGCATATAGTCTTGTCTTCAGTCAACTTCACTTCATCAGACCATTGTTACAACCAGGAACGTTTTAGGGTATATGCTTGGAATTCGAGAAATTTGTGCGAGCAAGCAAGCAAGCGAATGTGGGATTGATTTGGACTTGGTTCAGCAAGCCTTGTGGGTGCCTTCTGAAAAGTATCAGCAACATTACCTACCAGTTATCGCACAGGAATACCATCTGGACCTGCCTCCCTCTTACGGAAGCAGAGATTTTCTCTTGGATCACATCATTGTGCCCCCTTTCTCTATGATCGTGCTTATTCATTCGCGTCCTCAGGTCTTACTAAAATGTCGCTAACCTACCTCAGCTCGCACACTCGATTGTCCAGCCAGCCATCAATCTTTGCGCCCGATCGCTCTCAACCGTCGACCGCTCAGCCTAACCTCAGGAATATCGACTCACTTTTGTACTACGCTCAGCCATAACCGAGCCATACCTAGACGGCGGTACAGCGCTATGCGCACCCCAAACGAAACGTCAGTTCCACACTTGCGCGCCCGAGTCGCTTCTTCACCCCCAATCCAGAATTTCTCTACAACCTTACACAAAACTGACATTCCCAGCACTGTGGGCCTGGGAACGCACCTTCTCCATGACGACACTTGCAGCCTATATCCCAGTCGGTCGTGATCGCCCGCACGTAATATCTCATCGCAGCTCCTCGCATCAGAATGAAAGGAAACTGTGCGCTGATATCCGACGACTACTGTTCCACTGCATGCACTTGAGGGACGCAGCAGCGCGAAGATATGTGTTTCTCGTACGATTTTCCTCGACGCGCAAGGTAAAAATGGCGTGATTTGTTTCACGAGAAGCGGGCTCAAAGCGTGGAAAGTGGAGCTGGCGGTTCCACTTGTTGCCCGCGGCGCTCGTGCGGTGCTAGTCTTTGGTTGGAGAATTCGAGGCTGGCTTTATGCCCAATTATCCAATTATCGACTTTCTAGCAACACATGCGATGTTGCTTTTGGGATCGAGATCTCAGCGGAGAAAAACACACAGGCCACACGCATCAGCGGGCATAGCGGCGGGAGCAGTTCGTGGGACAATAATCTGCCGGATGAAGATGCGTTTTGCGAGCGAAGAAGGATGCGGTTGAAGGTTTGTTTTTGTGCGGCCCTGGGACTCGGTTCCCTAATGCAGGTGGAGATATCGCGACCTTCATCCGATCCGACATCGCACCAGGAAACTTCAGCAACATTCATGGACAATCCCACATGCATTCACCCTACTAGAGATCATCTTGCAAGTATCGGCCTCTCAGCCCATACAGTCTGGTCAGCTGCCAGGCATCCCGAACTCCGATCTCCATGACAGTGCATGAATTTCACGACTCGAATCATCGCCTCCGATCTCCCTAAAGTGCAGATCCTTCAGGCCCAACAACCAGGTTGCACATCTCAGCTGAACACGTTGCGCGCAAGTCATTACTCCAGTTCGTTCCATTCGCATTCCCCAAACCCAACTCTAAGAAACCCAAGAACCGCTTCACCGCTCATCATCAATGCATCAATGCATCCTAGCCCCGTGCTTCCACTCGCTCACTCAGCGCCGCATGAATGACCCCGTCCCCACATAGCCCCAGCCCCAGCTTTCCAAATTCTAAATACCAATGTCGTGGGCTTGACAGCAGATAGCCGAGCCGGTCGGACTCGCTGGCGACTGTACCTTCGTTGCTTTTTCTCGGGGCTTCGCAAACCTTTGTTCCTCAAACCTAAAGGGTTGAGACCGTTGGGCTAGGATCCCTAGGAATAAGAAGCTATATTTTAATGCCCTTTGGATTGGCTGAAGCGCGCGGTACGGGTGCCGATTCGCTGGGCCGGTTTCTTGGATTTTTATGTCTTTTTTGGCCTTGATGGCTTTTACAATCCAATACATGTTCGTGCTGGGCTGGATGGCTTTCGGGCATTCTTTCGCTTTCGCATTCAAACACATTATAACTAAGTCTGTACAATGGGGAATACTTGCAGATGCCTTAAATAGCGATTACCTTTTCCAGTCCATTTCTCGTGGGATCTTTTCCTAACACAGAGCAAGCGATGACCCCCGAACTCACTGTGCTCACTGCTCGGTTCAAGATAACAATTTACACGTTACACAACGTCAAAAGTAACCTCGAAGAACAGCCGCCAACATTTTATCAATCATATCAGATCGCTTGCGCTGTTCAAAACAAAAACCTAATAAAATTGTAGCCGCTTGCATCTCACCTGGGGAATGTCTAAATTTGGGGCTTGCTTAGAACGTTCTGGCCGTGAAGCGGATGCATTTAGGAAAGGTGGACGAATAGGAAATCCGGATTGGTGGCTTTTCAGCTTCTTTTCATAATGGCGGAGGCGCGATTGGGTGAGTTGAGACGAGATTTCCTGCAATGTCGCTTCCGTTGCTTGTTCGTGCTGCGCGTTCCCTCCACACGGCTTACACTCACCGATCCATGGATGGTGCCCATCACCCCTCCCTCTGACCACCTCATCTCCACATCCTCTATCCCCTCCTGAACCTCACAATATCTTCCAGCCTAAATTCGTGAACCCAATCCCGATCCACCGGGTGATTTGACAGGGCTGACAGGACAGGCTTCCTTCAATACGAGAGCGTGCTGGCCGCGCTTCTGCCGTCGAGCCTCAAGCTCTCGCCCACCAGATTTCGCAAGTTAGAATCTCAAATATGCAACGACGCCACCATCACACTTTCTCTTCGTTCTCGCCTTCGGCATAGTCGATGGCGAGATGGAGCCGTTTTCGCATAATTTCATTCGCTCCCGCCCTTTCACTAGCTGCGAGGATCACGTTGCGATCGTGATGACGAAACAACGACTTTCCAATGCTGCTTGGAGGGGGGCCATTGCATCCAGTCAGACCAGGTCCTGGGAATCTGAAACGCCTGGAAACTGGGGCTGGGGAGTTTGGGGAATTTGGTCGGGCTCCAGCCCAGGAGACCACCTCACGAGCCCCCAATCCAGGTCTGTGGCATTCTCCCTGCTCTCTGCACCTGCATCTTAGCTCTCTCCAATATTCATGATGCGTTCGATATTAAACAATAACCTCTGGCATTGTCTGACGTCGCTCAACAAATCTTCAACGACGGGGTTCACCTCTGTTAGTCTAAAAAGGAAAGCCCCGCCGTGGTTGCATCCACTTGATTGAAGTGGGCGCAGCGACGGTGTTCATAATCCCAGGCTCCTGCAGCACGCTTTGATGATCAAACTATTGATTCTGCGCCTGCCCCGTCCTTATCGGTTATTCTTTCTCACGCCATCTGACTTAATCTTTCATATCGTAAATGTCAGAGAGGCTCCCTTTTCTAGGCCTCACCATCTCAAAGGAGGTGCTTGTCACCCACATTAGGACATGCCCTCACCAAAAAGCAACGTATTTCATGCTCCTTCAAACCCTCTCGCTTGCACCGGTAAAAAGCAATGCGCGCCGATGACAAGGAACTAGATCGGTATCCCGAGCCGCATGCTACACAAATTGTGCGCACTCCGGCTACCATCAGCCTATTATTGCTTTTGAGGCCGCCTCCTTCAAAAGCACGTGAATTGCAGCTGTCAACACGGTGTCAGCCTTTAACCTGCTTCTCGAGCAGAGATGCGTGGGATGCTGCTCTTTTTGATTGGCAGGCATCCATCCGGCTTGCGGGGCAGGATAAGAAGAGATATGTGTTCTAGTATTCTGCAGGTAGCGTGGCTGCTTGCAACTGGAGCCACGATCGAGATTCAATCACTACTTCGGACATTTGAAGCTTCAATCGACATCATTTACAAATAGCACGGGAGGACGCCCGGTGAGCGGCCAACGTGGGAAGATGTGGAGTGGAGCAGGGAGGAGTGGGAGGGTCCGATTTTGCTGAAGAGGATCCAGTGTGCCAAAGACACGAAGGCAAATGGTTAAGTGGAACAACCGAGTCGACATACAACTCGTCGAAAATTGCGTGCACAACATCTTCCGGCAGCAAGTCAAGCTCCGCTCTGATGCTCACGCTGTTACTTCCTGGGATGGCTTGCTTCCGTACAAGCAGCTTGATCAGCTCACCGACAAGCTAGCTTCATTCCTCGTTGAGAAGGGAGTTAAGCCTGAATACCTTGTCCCAATGTGCTTCGATAAATCCATGTTCACGATTGTCGCTATGATGGCTACTCTCAAGGCGGGAGGTGCTTGCGTCCATCTCGGCAGGAACTCTCCAATTGCTCGCATGAGCGAAATCATTGAACAGACCGGCGCCAGCATTGTTCTCACTGACAACATCCATGCCTCTAAGTTCGATGGAGTCACTGAGGCTATTGTCATCGACCAACCTTTCCTAGATTCCTTCACTTCGTGTACCCCACTTCCTGAGGTTTCTCCATCCAACCCTGCCTTCGTCTTGTTCACATCTGGCAGCACAGGTAAACCTAAGGGTGTGGTGGTTGAGCATGGCTCACTCTGCACCAGCTCTAGGGCTCACGGAACGAACCGTAAGGTCAGCCCCCATACCCAGCTTTTGCAGTTTGCAGCTTTTGCAGTTTGCAGCTTATACTTTCGATGTGTCCGTCACTGATATCTTCACCACTCTCTAGCGTGGAGGATGCATCTGTGTCCCATCAGAGGATGAACGCATCAACGATCTGGCTGGTGTGATCAACCGGATGAACTGCAACTATGGGTTCTTGATACCAACTGTCGCTGGCATGCTCGACCCCAAGACTGTGCCTAGCCTCAAAAGACTTATCCTTGGTGGAGAGTTGCTTACTCAGGACAACGTTCAGCGATGGGCTCCTATGGTGGATCTCATCATTAGTTACAGAATGACCAAGTGCATTATCCATTGCGTGGACGCTGTTCCTCTTACCCTTAAGAGCAATCCCGCCAATCTTGGTCGGCCCTCTAGATGCCACATGTGGATCGTCGACGCCGAGGATCACAAAAAGCTCACACCAATTGGCGCTGTTGGCGAGCTGGTGATTGAAGGAAGAATGGTGTCTCGCGGATATCTGAACAACAAGGCCAAGACCGACGCAGCATTCATCCTTGACCTACTCTAGGCTCAAGGGTCCGGAAAGACTCGTCACATCTACAAAACCGGTGATCTCTGAAGATACAGCTCTGAAGGAGAAATTTGTTATGTCAGCAGGAAGGACTTCCAAGTCAAGCACCACGGCCAACGTATCGAGCTTAGTGAAATTAAGCACCACCTTGTCGCTGACTCGTAAGTCAAGCATGCCGTTGTTCTTCTACCCAAGTCTAGATACCTTCAGAAGATGCTGATTGCTGTACTCTCTTTGGAGTCTCTGGCACAGTCCCTTACCCCAGAAACTCAACTCGCGCTAGTTTCTGACCTCAACAAGGGCATGGCGGATGTCCAGATCTCCGGTGTACGCAACCATCTCGCCACAAAGGTTCCTGAATATATGGTGCCTGCGGTGTGGGTTGTTACCCGCGCGCTTCCGTTGACACTGAACAACAAGATGGATAGGGTTACGACGACAAAATGGCTTACAGAGATGGATAAGCGGGTTTACGAATCAATTGTCGGAGGAGATGCAGAGGAGGATGGCGCGCCAGCAACCACCCCGCAGAAGCGCCTTCACGACATTCTCGCGGGTGTACTTGGGCTGCCAAGTATTAACATGAACCGATCATTTCTCGACCTCAGAGGGGATTCGATCACGGCTATGCAGCTGCGGGCCAAGGGCCAGTCTGCAGGTATTTCCCTCACCGTTCGCGACATTTCGACGTGCGAGAGCATTTCGCATTTAGCAGTTAAGGCGAAGTTCCTCTTAGAAGATGGAGTTGGGTTTAATGAAATTGTGAACGAGGCCTTCCCATTAACCTCCTGGCAGCAAGCTTGCATCAACGCTCAGACGGAGAGCCAGACGCTCTTGCTGCGATTGGCTTCACCGACGACAGTACCTAAGCTTGTCCGAGCAATCGAGGCTCTTGTCCAGCAACACTCTATGCTTCGTGCTCGCTTTACGCGCGATGCGGAGTGGCTAACAGACTACCGATTATGCTAATAATAAGTTAAAGGTTATAAGACTAACTTTTAAAAGAGGGGATAATGTACCCCACAGGCAAGTTACTTACACACCTAAGTTACTTACTTTTACTAAGACTATACCAAACTACTCTTTCTATACTAATGTATTTCTAACAACACTACTGTCAGATTGAAGCACTGTTTCTGGGCTTCCTGAGATGAATGATGGGTTT
>NW_022985189.1:386830-392768 GCF_010093535.1 Lindgomyces ingoldianus
ACAATGGGTCCGAATGCGGTATGAATCCACTCAGAGGCATATGGGAGTGCGTGGGGACTCAGAGACCTGGGAATACCAATGACACCTATAGGCCTTTGAGTGGATTCATACCGCATTCAGACCCATTGTCTTGCCTGCGCTGTTACATTATATTAGAAAACTTACTTTTACTAGTAACAGCCTTATTAATAATATCACATTAATTGTTTGTTTAACTACGTCTAACTCTAAGAAGCGTCTAATTTAGTTTAGGTTACTGTTCTTACACACTGTCACATTAAATTATTTAGTTAGTACAGACAGGATCCTAGAGACCTTCTGTTAACTAAAGCCTTTAGGTTTAGAACTTTCTATCCCCTGCAATTAGGATTGCCTTTAGAAAAGTTGTAAAGAGTGCGCTAAGGTAAAAACTTAAAGACTACTAATAACCTATTAGGATTAAGGATAACTACTAATGCCTAACTCTTAACCACTATTAGATCTTATTGCAAAGACTGCAACCTATTCTAGCTGCAGCTAAGGCAAGATGCCTGCCCCTAGAACTAAACTACTACTAACTTTAACAGCTAAACCCCCTTTTGTAGGACCTAAAGCTAAAAACCTACTAGATTTAGAGTTAAACCCTAGCAGTATAGCCCTTAAGGACTAAGTTACTTAATTAAGGGCACAAATTAAACAGCTAACTAGATTAAAAACTGTTAGTCCTAATTATCCCCTACTAACTACTAAATTACTTATAATAATGCCTTAAATCACCCCTACCACTCTAATAGCAAGAGACCTTTTAGGCACCCCTAAGCTCCCTTAAAGCTACCTTACTAAACGCACGCCTAAGATTAAGAACCTTACAGACAGCAAAGAACCTACATTTAAATAATAGTAAGCCTCTATTACAGACAGACTTAACATTAATGCAGATTACTATTAGAGTAAGCGCGCACGCATGGCGCTAGTATGGGGACACACTGCTGGTATCGCGAAGGAATACCTAGAGCCTAGATACTTAGCTAAATTAGACAACTTTTAGTTTAGAAACATAGAAGAAATAATTAAGCTCTTATAAACATACTTTATTACTAGCAACAAAAAGATAGAGGCGCAACAGGCGTTTTAGACTCTAAGGATAAGTAAAAGAGAAGCATTTCCTACCTTTAAAGCTTACTTTATTAGTGCTGCTGTTAAAGGTTCTATATTAAAGTTAGAATAGTTCTTTTACCTATAGAAGAAGATACTGCCTAGCCTAAGAGTACTAAACTTAGGTTTTAAACACACTTAGAAGGGCTCCTTTAAGACTATAGTAGCCCACCTAACAGCTTATAACATAGAAAGAAGGAATACCTCTGCTATTTTAAAGTAAACTGTTAATCTTACCTAATAGTCTACTATTAGACCTAGTACAGATTAGTCTTAGAAGGTTTCTAGTGATACATCTAAGGCAGTATACTATTCTAGTGCACCCTGACCTGCACCTCTGTTAGTACCCTAGTCCACCTTAGTTACCTATAGACAATCTAGCTAGACACCTGCTCTAGAAAGACAGACAACTCCTAGCAACTGTTATAATTATAGAAAACTAGGACATTTTGCTAGCAACTGCCCTATCCTTAGAGTACAAGAAATAGAGGTAGAGTAGTAAGATTCTAAAAAAGAATTTGTAGACACAAATAATTTTAATCTAGATGCCTCCTAGATAAGAAATAGCAACACCTAGGGAAACTCTTTGTCTTAAGCTTAAGTAAGTACAATCTATTAAACATTAATTTATTGCACTTGTTTAGAAAAAAACACTTCTAAGTCCCTACTGTTTTGTATTTAAAAAGCATTAGAGTCTGTTTAAATCCCTTAGTTAATACTAGCGCCTATAGTTTTTTATTTATTAACTTACTAACTACTAAGTTATTGTCCTAATGCCTTTATGTCTTTATCTAACGCTTACTATTTAAAGTTATAGTTAAGGGCTTTTAAGATTAAATCTAAGTCCCTGTCTACTAGTATATCTGCCTGCACATGTAAATTAATAGGAGAAGCATCTAAAACTGCCTCTTTGTTATTATAGACCTTAGCTCCTAAAATTGCATTATTAGCATTAAATAGTTATGTTGTTTTAAACTCTATCTAGATACAGAGAGGAATTAGATTATATAGCCTAGTAAATATCTGCCTACCTACAAACCTTTGCTACCCTTGCTTATGCAATTAACCTAGCCTGCGTGTGACAAAGAAGTGGAGCTAGATATTAAACAACACAACGCACTATAGGAAAAGGACTAATTTTAGCAGTTATGCAGCCTAATAATTTATTGCATTAAGGGTTTGCTAAGGCTACTAAAATTATACAGATCTCCTATTGTCTATAGTCTAAAGACACTTAAATTGTCTTTCTGCCTATCTATTAAGAAGTTTAGAACAGGTCTAAAGGAGGTTTATTTAGCCACTATTACCCTAATTTTAGTAAATGCTTTTTATTTTAACATAAAAAGGAAGAAGAACAAGTTCTTTTTAACTTCTATCTATAAAATTAAGCAGTTAATTAAAGACAAGTAAGCTTTATAGTTAGACACTAAACATAAAACTAAAGCATTAGTAAACCTTTAATTACCCTCTAAATACTATTAGTACTAAGATGTATTTAGCCACACAGCAGCTTACTAGCTACTAGTACATTGTCTATATAACCACAAGATTGTCCTTATAGAGCCTCTCCCTAACAGTTACAGTCTGTTGTACAAACAGAACCTTAAGAAGCTAGAGGCAATAAAGAAATATGTTATAGACAATCTAAAATATAGCTTTATTAAGTAGAGTTAGAGCCCTTTTACATCTCCTATTCTTTATGTATAGAAACTAAATAGCAACTTATGTATCTGCGTTAATTACTGCAAACTTAACGCTCTTACCTGCAAGGATGTGTATCTAATACTGCGCATAAACAAACTCCTGTTAAGACCTACTAAGGCAGTAATCTTTACTAAGTTTAATATTCACGCAGCTTTTAACAAGATTAGGATAAATTTAAGCTCTAAAAAGTGTACTACCTTTTAGACATAATACAGAACCTATAAGTGTAAAGTCCTGCCTTTTAGATTATGTAATAGTCTAGCAACTTACTAGCGCTATATAAACAACATATTAATTAACTATCTAGATAATTTCTGCATTGCTTATCTTAATAATATCTTTATCTACTCTAAAAATAAGGCAACTTATATCCTCTATGTTAAGAAAGTCTTAGAAAGGCTCTAGTAAGCAGAATTATAAGTAGAGATTAGAAAAAGTAAATTCTATGTTACTTAAATAAGGTATCTTAGCTATATACTCTTAAATAAAGGACTAGAGGTTAACCTAGAGAAAGTAGAGGTGCTACGCAACTAGCAGGCGCCTACTACTGTAACAGGTGTGAAATCCTTCCTAAGCTTTACTAGATTTTATTAGTAATTTATTTTAAAATTTTTTTATGTAGCAAAACTAATTATCACGCTTTAGAGCCCTACTACCTCTTTTGTATAGACTTTAGAGTGTAATATAGCTTTTAAAAAGCTAAAGTTTGCGCTACTAAGTATACCTACACTTTGCTATTTTAACCTTATGTTATAAACTAAAATTAAAACTAACGCTTTTAATAGAGTAGTAGCAGGAGTCCTTTCTTAGAAACAAGCAGATAGAAATTAGTGCCCTATATTGTTCTATAGCAAGGTCCTATCTAGTTTAAAGCTAAACTAGGAGATACATAACAAGAAGCTATTTGCAATTATTACTATGTTTAAATAATAAAGGGCTAAGCTTACATTTATAGCAATAAGCACCCTAGTATATACTAATTATTATTTATTAGAGTACTTTATAACAACAAAAGTGCTAAATGCTTATTAGGTCTATTAAGCTAAAAAGTTAGCTTAGTATTGCTTCTAAATTAAGTACACCCCTAGTAAGAACAACACTAGGGCAGACATTCTTAGTTGTTGCAAATAAGACATAGAAAATTTAAGAGCAGCTTAAACTAATAATAAGTTAAGAGTCTTACTAGAACTGCACTAACTTTACCCTTAAATTAACTCTAAACTAGCCTAGTACTACATTACTTAAACAACAACTTAAGCAGCTACACTAAACATTATAGAAGAACTAGACTAGGTTATGTTTTTAGATTCTTTAGAATTAATTAACACATTACTCTAAAAGAATTAAGCCTTTTTTACGTAAAAGCAAGAACTTCTACCCTACTATTATTAGATAGGAAATAGACTACTCCTTTATACTAACTATTTATGTGTGCTAGCAGACTTGTTGCTGTGTACCTAACTTATCTAAGAAGTCTACAACTAAGTATCTTTAGCACACCTAAGTGCCACAAAGACCTATTAGTTACTAGCCTAAAAGTACTACTAGAAAGGTATAGAGGCTACTTGCAAACAATATGTACAGAATTACCTCCCTTGTTGCAAGGCTTATCTAAAACAGACCTAAACCCTAGGCTTTATCTACCCCCTACTAATTCCTGCTTAACTAATGCAGCACCTGTGCATTAACTTTAAGGAGTTCTCTAAAGACAAGTCTAGATATAATTAGATTATAGTTATAATTAATTACCTGTTAAAACAAGCTATTTCTATCCCCTACTACAAAATAATTAACGCCTAAGAAATAGCTGCTTTGTTTATTTAATAAGTGTACTGTTTTAGCTATATACCTAAAACTATTATTTCTAATTAAAGACCTTAGTTTATATCTAGTTTCTAGTCTAAATTCTGTTAAATTTTAGGCGTAAAAGTTAAGCTCTCTACTGCCTATTATAAAGAAACAGATAGCTAAACAGAGATTATAAATAAGTATATTAATTAAAGACTAAAGCCTTTTATATCTTTTTACTAAGATAACTAGAGTTCCTTACTGCCCCTAATTAATTAGGCTTAGATAACCTTACTCTATGCAATAATTAAAATGTCTTTGTATTAAGTCCTATACAGCTCTAAACTATGTTAAAGCTAGAACTAGAAACATTCCACAGAACTTATTACAGCTACAGATAAGCTAAATTGTAAGGATGCCCTAGCATTAGCAACCCGCATGCATGCAGCCTAGGAGTTAGCCAAGACCTATATAGAAAAGGCCTAGGATTAGATGCAAACTGTAGTTAACCGCCACCGCCAGCCAGTTAACTAGGAGGTTGGCGACATAGTCTACCTAGACACTAAGAACCTTGCTGTCTAGAGACCTAGCTAAAAACTATCTAAATAATAAGAAGGCCCCTTTAAGGTACTTAAACAAGTTAAAAACTTATACTGCCTAAAGCTACCTTTAGAGTTAAAGATACATAACATCTTTGCACTAAATGTACTCTGTAAAGACCCTTAGGATCTACTCCTAGAACAAGAACCTCTAAAACCCCCTAGAATTACTATTAATAGGGTAGAGGAGTAGGAAGTAGAGGAAATACTTGCTAGCAAGCTCTACTAGAAAATGCTTAAGTACTAGGTAAAATAGGTAGGACACAACCCTAATCTAGTTTAGTATAAGGCTTTAAATTTTATAGGTTCTCCCTATAAACTAAAGGCCTTCTATAATAAGCATCTAAATTAGCTAGAACCTTTAAGGGCCTTATGCAAGTAGATTAAGGCTTTTAAAGCTAGTGTAGAAGGCATAGATTACTTAGCAGACAATAAGGTATAAGAGTAAGGAGTGAATTTATAGTTATACATAAGAGTATTACAACTCTAAGGACACTGCTAGCAGTGCAAAGGAATACTTAGCAAGGACACCTAGCTAAATTAGACCAGTTTTGTTTCAAGGATGCAGAGGATATGACAGCGATACTTTAAACTATGACTACTAATAGGGACTATCAGTCTACAGAGGGGGGGGTAGTGTAACGATTCTCGTTCCATCTCGGGTCGCCCGGAACCCATCCGAAGGGTCCCCGTATCGGCTCCGACCCTGGCTC
>NW_022985189.1:393123-422202 GCF_010093535.1 Lindgomyces ingoldianus
GCGGTATGAATCCACTCAGAGGCATATGGGAGTGCGTGGGGACTCAGAGACCTGGGAATACCAATGACACCTATAGGCCTTGTACGTAGGATATCAGAAAACTACCGAGCTAGCTACGGGGGCGAGGTGCGACTAAATACATGAGGGAATAGGGGTAACAGCAGGGGGCAAGGCAGAGTCGGGGCCAGGTCGAGTCAGGGTCGAGCCAGGGTCGGAGCCGATACGGGGACCCTTCGGATGGGTTCCGGGCGACCCGAGATGGAACGAGAATCGTTACATAGGTGTAGCATGCTGCAGGTCTTTTCTGTTAGCTAGCCTAGCTATTTTATTAATATATAATGCTTATAATAGCTAAATTATTTATTACTGTTAATCTTTAATAATCTTAACTCCTAAAAACTATTATAGGTCCTTGCTTTCTATTAGAGTATACTTCTCTTATAACTAGTTTACTACACGCTGTGCATCTGCTTTAGAGCCTTTTCTATACATAATAATAAGGTTGTTTATGTAAAAAAAGACAAATATTCTAGCTTTAGTTATATAGTAGGGTTTGTGTAGAATAGCTAAGAACCTAAGGCCTTTAAAAGTTATTATAAAATAGTGTTACTAAAGTAAAGGAGAAATTTATAGTCTATATAGTGCTTTTTAAAGCTTTAGTATTATACCTAGTTTCTAATAGCCTCTTAGCATCTGCATGTAGATATTGCAGTTAATTACTGCATATATAAACATATTAGTTATGTTGTATTATTTAAGCTCTAAGTTAAAGCGTGCAGATATTACTATTAGCATTTAAAATAAGCATCCTACTAGAGTAGCAGTATAGGTATTTTATATAGTAATGTTTCTTTATTAATTGCTGTAAACTACTAGTTGCACTTTACATCTTTATAATTTATAGTGCTTGTTAAGCTTATAGGTGTACACCTACATATAATCTAGAATCTGCTGTCTAGCTGCCTTAATTAGCTTTATTTAGACCTTTGTCTAAAATTTTATTATCTAATAACTATCTAAGTGTGTTCTTTCTACTGCCTTAAACATCTTATATAGAGGGTGCTTCTCTAGTTACTTTTAAGTTAATAGTAGAGGTAGTAGCTAGCTTTTATAAGGTGTCTTCCTTTTAAATAGTATTTTTATTAATACTGCTTTATCTAGTGTTTTACTACTATGCTTTTTTACACTTTTAAATCTTATGCTAGCTATAAAGGCTGTAGCTTATAGTATAGTCTTTAACAACTTTATTTAGCTTAGCTTTAGTGCTGCTCTAGCTATTAACTGCATAAGTAATGCTATAAGTAGTAAAGTGTTTAAAAAAAATAGATAGTTATCTTTAATCTTTTTTTTTTAATAGTAGCCTAGTAGGTCTACTTTATTAAAATTTAATGTATTATTTATAGTGTTATTTTTATAAAATAACTTTGTTTTTAGCTAATAACTAAGTGTTAGAAGCTTAATTATTTTAATATATATAGCAATTTTTTTTACTATGTTATATATAAGGTTATTTATTAGGTCTTTAGGCTTACTACTAAAGATTAAGTATTTGTTAAAGATAATATTATATGTATAGATTACTTTTACTAGCAGTAGTATCTATACATAGTAGATGTTTAATAATTAGTACCTAACTAGATATCTAATCTACGCCTTTAGGTCTAGCCTTTATAGCCTAGATTTATTCTAATATGTGTTATTAGTTATTATAAATGCTTTATAGCTATAAGCTTTTAAATGTGTAAAGCTTAGCTTTTAAATTAATATAATAACTTTATTATTTAGAGCTACTTATATAAAGAAGATCTTATATAGTGTCTTTTAGTTGTTAGCATAGTTTAGCGTCTAATTATATAGGTATACGCTGGCTCTAGTAATGTATAGCTATATGTTCTATAGTAAGTTAGCATCTAGTTGCATAGCCTGTAACTTTTTTTTATTTACACTTTTTAAGTGTTTAGCTTCTCTGTTCTAGGCTTATGTATCTAGTGCTAAAGGCTTAATAGTTATTTTATGTAATACTAGCTAGCGTTCTACCTCTAGTTTTACTATTATAATCTTATTATTAGCTTTAATAACTTTTATAGTAATGTTATAATAGTTTTTTAAAAAAAAATAAAGATTATAAAAGCTTTAATAATTAATTTAGTAAGCTTATTATCTTTAAAGTAAAGGTCTTACTAGAGGCTAGAATACTTATTAGTAATTAGCATTTAACTTTACTCTTTTATAATGCTTTATGCTTTATATGCATAAAAATTAATTAATAGTCTTTTACTAAGTCTACTATTACTAATTTATAGTGCGCAGCTAATTTATTATTGTATCTTAGCTTTACTACATAAGTTACATTAAACTATTATAATTTCTTTAATTTACACCCCCTTAGCTTACTATATAAAGTGTTAAAGTGTAGCTAGTCTAGGGTGTCTAAGACGCTTATGCTATAGCTTTATAAATACTTTTTATAGGCTATGTTTAGTTCTTATGTTAATTATATGTGTATAATATAAGCCCTTTTATAGTAGATAGTACTCTAACACTTATTAGCTATAGATTTTTATAAAATTTTTAATTATTATCTTATTTAAAGCCTTTAAAGCAGTTAGCTCTGCTTATGTGTCCTACTAAATTCCTTTCTATTGCAGTAGGCAGAACAAGACTAGGTTGCACAGCAGGTCTAGGCACAGTGCAGTGTTATAAAGTATAAGACTATATGCTTAACTATGTGTTCTATGCTTACTTTTTAGGCTTAGTGTAATTAATCTGTAGCTTTAAATCTATATGTAAAAGTTTTTAGACTAAATAAAGTCTTCTAGTGTTAGTAAATAATAGTTATAAATCTAATTAAAATTATTTATAATATAGCATGTTAAGCTTAAGTTAAGGATAAATAATTTTTTTAGTAGATATCTATTCTAGTTTAAATTAACTATAGCTAGTAATATAGCTACTTTAACTCTTAATACTTTCTAGCTTTTAAGTTAGTCTTTTTATATCTTTAGCATAAGTGTATGTAAACTTTTTAGAATTAGTATTTTTAAATTATGTCTACGCTGCTTTTTTAGTAGGCCTTAAAATTCTAAGTTATGCTTACACTTTAATGCTATAAGCTTTTTAACTCTTTTATTTAGCATCTACTAGTCTAGTGCTCTGTCTAGATAAACATAAAAGCAGTCTTTTAGTGCATAGATGTGTCTACATGTAGAATATTTAGTGCCTTTTATTTTAGTAAGTTTTTAGCTTAAGAATAACTTCTTATTATTTTCTTAATAATGTTAATGTTAAGGTTTACTTTATTTTTTTAATGTTACAACTTCTGCACTATAGGTGTTTTTATTTATGCTCTAAGTAGTCTTTCTACTTTTAGTAAGGTATAATAAGTTATCTATTATAAAGGCAGCTTTATGCTTTCTTATATATATTAAATAATTTAACATTATATGTTTTTAAAAGCGCTTTATTATTTTTTTTAATTTATGTTTAATGCAAACTATCTGCTTTTCTAAAAGGTTATAGACTAATAAGGGGCAACTTTATTTATAGTAGTTAGAAAGTTCTTTACTACAGCATTAAACTACGTTGTTTTTAGAACATTTTGTGTCTCTGCTTCTGTAGCAGCGTAGTTATACTCTGCTAGCCACAGGTCCTATATGCTCGCGTTTCTTAGCAGCTTTAGAAATGCATTATATTAGTTACACACATGTTCTTATTTAAATTAGTTGTTAACACCTACTATAGCTTTAAAGTTTGTAATCCACTGTCTAAGTAGTTTATCTAGGGAACAGCATGTACGCTGCAGATGCGGGCTAACTGTTAACTAGATAAAGACAATAATCTATTAGAAGCTTAATTACTCTCTTTTATAATTATGTCTGTTACTTTTGTACTTGTTAGCCTTAATCTTATAGTATTTAATAGCTTCTTTAAAGGCTCTAACACTGCTTGTTAATAGCTTGTTTAAGTGCGTAGGCGTTTTAACGTTAGAGGCTAGTGAAAACTCAGCTATTAGCGGCATCTCTAGAGCTCTTGGTTTGGAGATCATTTGGATGGTCAACTTAGGATCCACTTGCGGCCAGATGCCGTGCGCTACACATCTCGATTGCAGCTGCATCATCCAGGCTCTGTAGTCGGTGTGGTCTCGAAGGACGACTGTCGCGTCTCGAGGAGGCTGGGTGGCCATTTGTATCAATAGAGGCACTGAGACTCTTAATTGTCAGATTAAAGCACTGTTTCTAGGCTTCCTAAGATGAATAATAGGTTTAGATATAATGTATAGGATAATTTATTAATTGTATTTATTGTGTTAATTTATTGATTCTTTTTCTGCTCTACTTGTGTTGCTCAGCTTTTTGTTCTGCCGATCCGAGTCCCTCGCGCACTAGCCCTATGCGCGACCAGCTTGCAACATGCTGCAATTTGCTGCAAAATGCTGTAACATGCTGCAATTTGCTGCAATTTGCTGCAACATGCTGCAAAATGCTGCAATTTGCAGCAACATACTGTTCGAGCTTATTGCTCGTACTATGTAGCAGCTTTCGTCAAACGTTCCTCCTGTCTCGACAGTAGGTGCGCATATCTGACAACTACTTAGACATGTTAAAGAAATATTAGATATAACTTGCACTCTAAGCTTTTAAATAAAATATAATACTTGTTAAGTAATATACTACAGTTATATATAAAGTCTTTTAAAAGATAATATATATAACTAACATACTAGATAACCTTTATAAGCTAATTCTATAGCTAACTTATAAAAGCTTAATAAGAATAAAAAGTAAGTAATTATTAAGCATATATGTAAGGACAAAGCTCTATACTACGGCGCTAATACAACTAAAAAGGTGCGAATAATCAACTAACAGTTGATCCTGCGTATGTAACAAGGTAGGCACGGTCAACCACGTGGTCTTCTCTCGCTTATAGAGGTTTAGGCTAGACTAGAGACAACTGCTAGTGCTAGTGCTAGTGCTAGTGCTAGCCCTAGCATTATCTATATATATATTATACTATGCGAGAATACTTAGCTTAAGTATTCTTGTGCGTACCTTTTAGTACAATAGGGAAAGTCGTATAGTATTAGCTTGGCAGACAGGGCGTCTACCTTATTACAGTATGTTTATTAAGTGTTATCTAAAGCTTAAAGTAAAGTTTAAGTGTAAGTATAATTAGTAAATATCTAGCTTATTATAAAGTCTATTTTTTATTAAAGTTACGTAACGGCACAGGCAAGATGTAAGGACGGAGCTCTGTACCACTACGCCAATACAACCAAAAAGGTGCGAATAATCAACCAACGTTAATTATTGCGTACAGAATAGTATATATACCCGTCGCACGTAAGCACCATCTCGGCCTTACACGTAAGCGCCATCCTGGCCTTACACAAGACAACAGGTTCGAATGCGGTATGAATCTACTTAGAGGTATATAGGAGTGCGTGGGGACTTAGAAACCTGGGAATTCCATTAACACCTATAGGCCTTGTACAAAGGATATCAGAAAACCACTAAGCTAGCTAAGGGGAGAGGTGCGACTAAATACTTAGAGATAGGGGTAGCGCAGGGGGCAGGGCAGAGCCGGAGCAGATACAAGGAACCTTTGGATATAAGGTCCGCTAGGTAACTTTGAATAGAACAATTCAAGCGAATTGTTACAGTTAACTGTGCCTACCTTGTTACACAAAAGTAAGCAACTTAGGCGTGTAAGTAACTCGCCTGTAGGGTACATTGTTTTATAGGAAATTATATTTTTTATGTTTACTTCTATGTAGTTCTTTCTTTAGCTATTTAAGCTATATTTATTATAAATTTTTTAAACTACTTATTTTTTTATTATTCTAATATTAATCTAGTTTAAGAATATATCTAATTCTATTCTAAGGTGTGTGTATTCTAATGCGCTGTTTAGCGTAATGTAGAGTAATAAGTTTATTACTTATTTCTTTTCTTTTATTAAGTCTAGTCTTTAGCTTAATATGTTTATAGCTTTATTTAAAGGTTTCTTATAATAGGGTTTAAAGTTAAACTAAGCTAACACCTTTACTTATCTAGTCTACCTTAAGTTTAACTACTTTATTATAGTAAACCTAGTTAAGTTCTAGTAATTAGAGTAGATTATTATAGAGAACTTCACCTGATAGTTGTAAGGCCGGGATGGTCCTTACGCGCGACGGGTAAATATACTATTCTGTACGCAGAATCAACTGTTGGTTGATTATTCGCACCTTTTGGTTGTATTGGCGCAGTGGTACAGTGCTCTGTCCTTACAATAGTTTTGTAGAGCCTGCATTAAAGCACTCGGAATGGCTATCAAGGACCCCCCAGATAAGCTAGTTTGCTAGGGTTTTAATCTAATGGACAGCGAGGGCTACTATCAATTAGAAGGACTCACCATCACCCTCACGCAGGGTCAGGTGAACCAGCGTCACGTGCGACACCATTCGACGCCGAGGTAGGATGCCAACAACATCCGGATTGGAATCCAATGGGAAACTGGCGCCTTTCATCTGAGAATTTCGTAGGCCAAGCTGATGAAGGTGGTCTCTTGGTTCATGGTATTTGTTGCTGAAGTCAGGGGAAGATCTGAGGAGGGTATCAAGAGTGCAGACCGAGCTTTGTAGCTCTCGGCACTCTCCTCACTCTCCCCACGCGGCAAATGAAATAACCGCTGCTCCCTCAGAAGCAGATGAGAAGAAAATCGAAATTTATCTTTGCGAAAATACGTGCAGATGAAAATCTCTCATTTCACGTCCGCCTAACATCCCTGTGACATTGGCGAGGAAAGAGACCATGATCGAAACTACCAGAAAGCAGACTCGGGTCGAAGCACTATGGAGAACACTATTGGCAGACACATTCCTCCAGTACCATCCGGCACTCCTGGACGTTGGGTTTGTCTTTGCTACATGGCTTTCGATGGAATTAAAGTTTGCAAGTTTTAATAGGGAACTGATCCTGGCCGAAACAACAACGAGGGAATAGGGAATCCATGAACGGATAGGATTTAAGTTTATTGCAAAGGATTTTGAAGATATCTTGGATCGACGAGAGGTAGATAAGCCCGGTGAAGGTGAATGAAGCCTCAACAACCGTGGCAGCCTTCAGCGCTCTTCTCCCAGTGAAAGTGGTGTTGCAGAGGCTACCTTATTGGATCCGCCATCTCTTACGTTCATACTGTTCGAGCTGGGGGTGTGTCGCACGTACAATTATCCGCCTATATATATTCTTCTGCTGTGCTTGGTAGAAGGTTGACCTTTTGCCTTTGCAACAAGTGGTTTTATAGCTCATATAACTTGCTTTGGGACCTTGTGGAGCACATAGCTAGGACAAAGACTCATCAGATGATGACAATGTTGGACGATACGCTGGTGTTCTCGGGAGGATCGATTGGCTCGTCAATGAAGAGCAGGGTACCTCTTTGTCTTATTAGAGGATATTCAGGACGCAAGCAGAAAGGCCAGGGAAGAATCCGGGCTTGGCTGGGTGGCATATCACTCTCCGGATGGTATTCGATACGTCCCAGAGTCTGGTCAACTTCAGCATATGCTGGACTGGATGGCATAAATGAGGTTCTGGTAAAGGAGTTTGCCAACAGATATCAACTCGTCAATTATTCCCTGAGTTTCCAGAACGGCGTGCGACTAGTTAGGAAATGGTCCGATTTCTGCTCAGAAGGATGGCAAAGTTTGGATCCTTTTCAGCGCGCCAACACCTTTGGTGCTCCGGCTGGCAGGAGACGGTCAGTACCGGGTAATTGGGGAAGCGTATGTCCAATGAATAATGCACAGCGAAGTGGTCGAGGCAATGTTGAAAGACGACCCTGAACGGGAAGCTTGGGCCATTGTGCACACTCGACCATTCTCATGTGACTTGCCAATCACCTCCTCTTGAGCGCGCTGCAGTGACCTCACTTCACCGATATCGTGATTACGTTGTTCGTATATTCTATTTTGCAGCTATCGTTATATTATTTCCGAGGGAACGGTTGATGCGGTCGTTGGGGCGGTTGGACTCCCAGCCTGGTTTGCATGCAATCACTGGAGAGGCACCTGCTCGTAGCCATCTCAGGGTTGTCCACCCTAGGGGGGAGGGGTTTTGTAGAGGACAGGGTTAGACTGATGCCGTGGCTGTTAGAAACAAACTCGCTAGTATATTGATACTCTAGATTTCCTCCAACCACACTGGACTAACCTGAATTGCAGTCTGAGTCTTCGTGCCCATTTCCTGTTCCAGCGATCCTTCTAGTTTTAACATGGCCTGGTGAGCGTTTGACGCAAAGATGTTGGAGGGTTTCGCAAGAGCGAAGAACAGCTTGACCATGTATCAAGGCAAATCGGCTTTGATATAAACGTAATGCTTTGTGCCTCGACAACCAATTATATGCTCGAGAACCAGTTCTTTTGAGGTCCCTTGAGGAGCCTTGTGAGCCGAAATGTCATGACGAGATATTGTGTTAACGGGTTCCTTGTCGCAAACAATTGGAACGCTGTAAGATGTCGACACAAAACTTTCGTGCACCCCGTAGACATTTCGTTGCAAATGTATTAGAAGGCTGAGACTACTACCAACCCCATACGCATGGAGCAATGTTATGGGGTACCACTGATTTCCGCCCGAATTGAAGATCGTTTGTCCGGCGGGTTCCGAAATGAAGTTTTCAGAACCGTGTACTCAAGGAGGTCAAATGGGAATTTTGAGATTTTTCGTCGTGTCGTATCCTTCTTACTACATTTGGCTGACATCGAAGGACTCACGCATGAATTCTGGTGGTTGTATTGGTAGTTGGTCACAGTGCTAGCGCGAGGGGTATCCGGCATCAAGATTTGTCCGAGTAGCTGCATCTTGAGTAGGGCCTAGGCCAATCTCTTTGTTGGGTAGTTAGATGTCTGATAGCCGCGATTTGACTCAAGAGAAGATATACTGATGTTGCAGGGCAAGGACTGCAAACTTGAGGTACCTCGGTACCAGGATATTGCTCATCACGTGCCTCCCTCTTCGGCGGATTAGGAAGTGGCACTGCTGGTTCTGAATGTCTCAGCTGCTAGTAAACGAATTCATTGTCATTAGAGAGGGTGCTTGCTGCCTCTATATGCTACCTACGTGTTGATCATAAAGGGTATCTGTGTTTGCGATTGAAATACGAAATTGATCTTATCAGACCAGAACTTTGGAACTATATTCAGTCTTTAGCCCAAATTCCAAACTCATCCTGGATCTCCACGATCCTCAGACCCCGCTGGTCTGCTATCAACCCCATCAACCTCTGACCTATGTCTTTTGTCTCGTTGTACTCATGGAGAAGCTTGATGCTTCTTGACGATCTTGTTCGCGGCTGCTATAACCTCCGTATCGGTGGTTTCGACTGTGGAAGGTGAATATGTTGTGGAGGATGCGTTGATTTTCGCGATGGCGTCCTGTATGTTTGGGAGGGCAGCCAGAGATGCGATGAGGGTAGCTCGTTGGGCACGGAGCTCCTCGAGAGTGCTCTCTTGGGAGGATTTTGAAGGGCTTGAGGATTTGAGTGGAAGGTCTGGCTTGGGTGGAGTTGATGACTCCGATTGGGGCTGAGGTTCTGGTGACTTGAAGTTTGGAGGGCTATTCTGCATTTGAGGGCCACTTCGTTGCGGTAGAGAGCTTGGGTTGGCTGCACTATCAGTCCCGCGGGTCGATGTGTCGCTGGTAGGGCTACGCTGCTGTGAACCCTGTGCTTTTTTCGTCTCAGTCGTGGGTTCAGTGCCCCAATTGTCGTCGCTGCACAAATTGTGTTCTTTGGGGGGGGGGGGGGGCGCATCCAACGCAGGTATCGTCGATTCATTCAAACCGGCTTTATCTCCCCGTGAAGGATCCCCGCTAGGGTCAATCTACTAGAGAGTCAGCTTCAAGGGACGTAAAAGTCAGAACGGACATACCTGGAGTTGAGGAGTCTTCCTTCCCTCGCGGCCAGCGTCTACCATCTCAACATCTTTGAGCAGCCGTCCATCTACGACGTGTATTTTGTCCATCGACGCTCCAGCCGTCTCCTTCACCCCTCTATCAGGCTCTTGATGTGATTGGCGAAAACTTAATTCCCCACCAGTCACTTTTGCTGCATCGGCAGGCAGGGTAGAATGCCCCGAGGCCGGATATCCTGTTCGGATACTGCCCTTTTCTCCTCGAGGGATGCCGGATCCTTCAAAAGGGATACTGTATCCTCAATATCGGGCGAAATAGTCTGCCGCTTGGTACTTTTGTCTTCCGCGGCAGGATTCGACTTTTGTACGGTGAGAATTGGCTTGTCCACGGAGATCACACAACCGTTTGTTGCTCTTCCATCGTTGTCACCTGGTTGTGAATTTGGGTGCAAGAATTCCATATCTTCTGCATTTGCAGCTCGCTCCGACACTTTCTGTTCCGAGTTGCGAACAGGTGGATCTAGAATCTCAATTCATTCCGTAACACTACATTTAGCCTGCATAACTTCCAACTCTTGAACAGTCTCTATGTTGCCGCGATTGGCTTCAGGACGCTATAAGCGAGGTTCGTTAGACTGCATGTCAGCTGAGTGGACAGGATTGGATTTATCGACATTCGCGAAAACGTTTGCTTGAGCTTGAGTCAAGCCTTCAACTTGTTTTAAGGAGATGTTTGAAACATCGTCACTGAAAGCTTGCTCGGTGCCAGCCCCTGCTTTGAGCGCGTCTTGGGCTGCATGGAGAGCATCCTCTTTAGCGGGAGAAAACCTGTCAGCAGAGATTGAGGTTACAACCGGTGAGGATGCCATAAACTCGTCTTTTGAGTCAGGAATCTCCGTGACGCCCGCCATTTCAAGGGTTTTGGTGTTGGAACCTGTGAAGACGCAGTCGTCATCCTTCGGTGGACCTCTCTCAGAGTACCAGCCGTCAAGAACTCCGCGCCTTCCGTTCACGTAAGCGGCAATAACGATGCATGAATGTTGGGCCTTCACTGAAACAACCTGCGCCTCCTATCCACTTGACGCTTTTGTTCCTCGGTCACACACGACTCTCTGGATGCTTTTCACCACCTAGAACCCTCCACGTCGGAGTCACCATCGTTCTGTCGTCACCAGTTTTGACAAACTGACGCCCCATCGGTCTTTGACATCCTCGATTTAAGGAGGGTAAATCGCAGCGTAAGGCACATTTCGCCCTATGTTAGATTTCTCTGGCATAGTCGTGCTCAGTTGTCTGCAGAAACTCAGACGCGTAAGGCTTCATTGCATCTACGAAGTGACTGATCTAAGCGTGATCACTGAGCCTACAAAATGAGAGAATTTAGGCCTTGGCAAACACCTTACAGGAGGATCTCAAATAAGAATTAAATGGTTGATTGAGGGGGTGCATACTGCTGTCAGAGTGGAAAAGTCGCGTTTGCTAAGTACAGATAACGAAAGGATAGCAGCGAGTATGAAATGGCCTTAGGCATGTGTATAGAATTTGGGCCGACCTTCGGATGGACCGCAATTCTCGTCTTGTTTGTTTCACGTATCTAGTTGATAACGATTACGGAATTTTGCAGTGAAACTATACCAAACCTCACTCTGAAAAGACAAGCGGGGCGTACTTTGCAACCTTTGATAATCCACTCTAGATGACGATAGTGGTCTTTTCCACCGCACTGACTTCTCAGGGTTGGGGTGTGTTGCTCTAAAATAGATTCATCCCTACTGGTAACTCTTCAACACTGTGGCACCCTTTTGTTAAAGTAACAGGGTCACCACCATGGGGTCCGAGAACTTGAAACCACTTCCACTTCCAGGAAAAATCACAGCCGAAGAGATAGACACATCCACCGATTGGTCCATCTCATGAAAGAGTTAACTCCCCCGATAACTTCGAAGAGCGACTTAAGAAGAAGTAATCTGATCGCCACGATGATAACTAAGAACTTTAATCCGCTTTAATTATACCTAGGCACCTCCTCGACCAAAACCGCCAATCTTTTCTCGATCTGCCTGGAGAGGTGCAAACATGGTGTACTAGCTTGCGTGGTCTATCGAAGGCCGGAACTCCTGAGTTATATACGATCGGGAAGCAAAGAGGCTGTTTGCAGTGTCAGATCTCCAAGGTCTAGTCACGCGATGTTGTACTTCCACCCCAGAACCACTGCCTGCTACACTGCCTGTTTTACCTGCGGCATAGTCACTTGTTGCCTAGCCTACTACTTTGCATACAGACTCTTAGGTTCCATCCTTTAGCAATCAACCCAGTTCCTTATCTCTGTGCCTACCAAAAGCTCCCCAAAAAGCTTCCCAGAAGTAGATCATCTGGGAGCTGGCCAGTGACACCCCACACATTCTTTCTGATACCGTCAAGGAGTATTAAAACTCTGAATCGAACTGTGTGCACGCACTTGATATCCTCAGCCCCCTGAATCACATCACCCAGCAAGACGCCCATTCATTTTCTACGCTAAAGCACACTCCATGGCCAACTACCAGAACAAACCGCTAGGTGTGCACTTCCTCGGGATGGTCAAGAAGGATGACCCAGCTAGTTTGACATCCATGAAGATTCAGGACCTGAACCTTGGCTTTCTATCCTCTTCGATTGCAAGAACCTGAGATACGTGGAGATGTGCAGCCTCTCCTGGTTCAACGACAAATCACATTCCCACTCCTACATGCGGAATCGGGGAAAGGTCTCTGCTAATTAGATCCCAGTTTTCAATACGTCTAAGCGTATTGCTACTCGCCTTGTTGGGATGTGTAATTAAATTTCTAGATGTTAGAATTGAGATGAATCTCGACTTTGATATGCGGTGGAACAGTCTAGGTAGGGAGTATGAAGAGGATAATGTGATGATTGTAGCTAGGTATGTGGATACAGGTAATAGAATAAGTACGACTGTTGTGGGGGTGATTGAGATCGAGGAGCAAGGGAAGACGAGCCTGGTTTGGAGGGATACTGAAGACACGGGGGTGGTGACCATGCGGAGACGGTAGCCGAAGAGTGGTTGGGTGAGGAAGGAGTGGGAAAGGATTTGGATTGCAATGGAGAGGAGAATACGGTGGATAACTAGATACTCATTTAGGCTGATACGAGAGGTATAATATCTAGAATCTTGACTATTTAGACATGATTTTACAATATAAACGAGATATAGAGTGCTATCTGATAGTACTGCGTTTGATCTGTATACAACACGTGACCAATGCCGCAATTGTTGCTGGAAGTCCTATTCCAATTCCGACGCCAAGCGCGATTTTGTCCGACGAGCTCAGCCCCCCTCCCTGTTTCTTCTCGGCTGTAAGAGTTGGTGCGGCGGTGACTGTGGACTGCAGTGTAACTATTCTCCCCGGGGTGCTCGTTATGGGCGGTAGGGATATCGTCATCCAAGTCGTGATTAAGCCTGATGAAACCCGTCAGTCGATCAAGTCGGAAAGGGGGCTTAGCGCTCCTCCTGTATGGAGTACTTGCCATTCAACACCCTATTAACCTAACAAGAACAACGAAAGCCCCGTACACCAAATAATTACACTTACTTGATGATTGGCTTCCGCTGGCTGCTGTTACTGTGGCAACCGAAATGACAGTAGTAACACTTCCGCCGCCCGGTACCGTAGGCTCTGCAGCATTTGTAGCTGGGAAACTCATAGCCTTGGCGCAATATCCATTATATACACTAATGGCGCTGCTCACATCTATCGTGGGCGACACAACGTCGGTGCAGGCGGTCGATATGCAGGCGGACAGTATTTTCGATGCACGAGGGGGTGCGTCAGCCCGACAGTAGCATTCATTCACCCAGGGTGATGAGCATCCAAGTTGGACAGATAGATCTCCGTTCGGAGGGGACCCCCAGAGACAAGATTTAATACAGCCGCGTTGCTCGTTGTAGGCCGTTTGTTGGACAATCGAATTCGATTGCGCAGAAAGAACGCTTGCGATATGCCAGCAGAGGGGGATAAGGTGCAAAATTAAACTGAAGAATAGCCTCATGCTTAGGGGTTGACGAGGTTAAAAATCAATGGACAGGCACGACTGAGGTGAATGAGTTTATGTTCTGAGGGAAAGTGGAAGGCTGGGACTGCAGGCAGCCTCAGTGCGCCACGAGGATGCCTTGTACTGACCTGGTGTCCAAGAAGGGTTGTTGGCTTTTTAGCAAGGCTAATATTGCCGTGATCTACCTAGCTTACCACTCGCCACGCAACTGACTCACAGCTATATGCCCTCTATGCACCAGCCTTACCACGTGATGACTTGTTTCTCCAGCCAAGTACTTCCTTACAGCAAGCCATGCATTCATGAGACTTGCGAGAAGGTACTTATGATTAAACAAGGGGTGTGGAATCCACTTGCATTATCTATTTGACATGGAATCTTCATTCTACCTTGGTAATGGAGCCTTGTAGTGTTGCAACATCGACGACATGCGGAGAACATAGCCCCGGAAGAAAAAGAGGCAGTGGAAATGTGGGCACTCGCGGAAAGGTAGATTTAGGCGAGTGGCTAAGATTCTAACACATTTCTTTTTAGTATACAGAGGAGCAACAACGCAGGGCTTTTTCCAAATTCAGCCTGACTATGCACGATGTTGCAGTACCTCTAACACAAACAAACGCTATTGAGAGACGCTAAGTAGACCTCGAAGCCTTCTATTAATTATTCGTTATTTATGAATAGGCAAGCTTATTCTATGTTCAATGTCAAATCGAATAAGGCTCCTCAGCTCAGCCCATCCAACCCAGCCCCATGCGCCACACACCTCGCATCCTCCCGACAACTGTTCTCCAGCTTTACTCCATACCCTCCTCTAAACCCTTATCCTCTCCTTCCTGACCTTCGGGTTAGGCTGAATCCTATCGATCTTTATCCGCAATCAGTTCCACCCGCTCGCGTCATACTTCCGGCAGACGGTATCGACGAAGGCTTTGATGATGCATAGAGGAGATTTTGCGGACTTGTGCAGTGAGTATGGTAGTTTAAGTGGTTAGTTGGGAAGATAGGCGTTTGAGCAGTGCATTTTTGTGCAGGATGGCTTCAAAAGTAATTGTCTTGTAATGTTGTTATACATATCTGGTCCATCCCATATCCTACATCCCCAATCAATCCCATCCAATCCAGCTAAGAGTGGGTTGTTGTCTATGCCGTAAATCTACATCTATATACATACATAACCACGTGAGGTGTGGCTTTGATATCCTGCCTCTTTTACAGACACAACTGCTATCCCGATTCATCCACGTTTCATATTCACCTGATATATTGAAATTAAGAAACGCCAATCCATTCCATGCCCAAACCCAGTCACCCAGACTCCCAAAATGCTCCTCCTTCTGCCCCTGCTTCAACATAGTAACCCCCGCCTCAAACACCCCCTTCTCATTCCCCTTCTACCCCCAACCAATCCCTCTTAGTTGTATACATCCTCTCTACCACCGTTCAGGAGAAGAAATACTTGCTCTCCTTAAGCCTCTTGACATCGAAATTGCCCTTCTTAGGTACAGGCGGGAACGTCAGTGGAAGCCAGACTTGAATCTTAGAGAGTTGACGGAGTTTCGCCTTCGCCGGTGGCTGTTGTGGTTGCAATTGTTCGGCGGATGTGTCGTTCTGGGTTTGTCCCTGTGGATGTGCTGAGAGTTTGCGGGAGCTTTTGTGGGCTTCGGGACAGGTTGTGAGGTCTTCTACTGCAGCATCGTCTTTGAACAGCTCGTGCTCGGCATTCGTGGTAGATTCAGCAAGGCTGGTGGACTTCATCTCCACCTCGGCTCCAAGCACCTCTTTCTTCACCCCCTCCAGCTTCTTCCCACCCGCCTCTTTATCCTTCCACTCTTCCCAGATACTCGTCGGCGTAACCATCTCGGCCCCTTCCCTTCTCTTCCCCTCATCCTCACTTCCCAACAACTCCCTCCTCCTCGCCTCCAACGCCACCTCCTCCACTTTCGCCGTCCCGGATCTGCCCTCCTTCACCCTCCCTATACCCGCTCTTTGCAGCGCCCGCCATTTCGTAATCGCCTTCCCTGCTGGGCTCAAAGACGAGATTTCCGCACGGTAGTACGAGCCTGCATATCTCGCCTTGAATTCAGCCGCAAGCCGCGAGACGATGTCTTCAGAATGCATACGCACGAAGGCGTCGCGGAGAATGGTATTGAGGTTCGGGATATCCGCCGCATGGGTCCAGAAGGAGTCATGTACGGCGGCGAAATCGAGGCCCATTTCGTTACATTTGAGCGCACTCAAGATCATGTGGGTGGCATCCAGGGAATGTATGAAATTCGGAGGAAAAGCTTGCAGTTGTTTTCTCTTACTGACGCTACTGGACGGCGAGGATTTCTGGAGCGAGATATTCTGCAGACTCGTTTTCACCTGCACGAGTTTTTCTTTTCGATACGGCTGCACAACAGGCATTTTCAGTGGGGTCGTCCAGATAACGGATGATTTGAATTCCGACATATCCTTCACTAATTTCTTTTGCGCTGCCTCGGTCAACTTTTTCGCGTACTTATATTTCGGATCGAAGCCTTGGCTCTTGCCTTCGAAGCGGTCTTGGATCCGACGGACCTGTTCCGCAGTAATGGAAGTCGTGATACGATCTGCGCACTTCCCAAGCCAAAACTGTATCTCCTGCGCGCCGTTGAAGATCTTTCCCAGCGCTTGGAAAATCTTCTTTGCAACATACATCGACACATGATTAAGGCTAGGGACGCCCGGGGTTTCTTCGAAAACGGGGATGAGTTGTCGGAGCTCGTCGTGCACTTGCGCTTTCGCGCCGATGAAGGTTACGCCGTAGACGTTGGTCATGACGGTGCGTTTTACGACTTTTCGGGAGACTTTGCCGTCGATAAATTTGGCGATGGGGTTTCCGGCTGCGGCGTCCTCGGCGACGATTTCTTTCACGAGTTCCGCGACACCGGTGTAGATGTCTTGGGGGCGGTCGGAGGGTTCGAGATTGACTTGGCTTGCGCCGGCTTGGTCACCGCCAAGAGCGGCGTAGTGCTGGAGTCCGTTACAGGTTCCATCTTGGTGGACTGGGAGATGAGAGATGAACCGCGTGGGGTCGGGAGAGTCCAAGGCATTCTTTAGTTCGATGCAGCAAGCCAAACATTGCCAGGGGTCTTCAGCTTTTGCCCACCACCGTCGTCCGTTAAGTGGATTGGTAGCGGAATCGTAGACCTCGTTGAGGTTGTTCATGGCAAATTGCTCTCTATCCTTCAAACTGGCCTTGTCATAACCGTAAAGATTTGCAAGATGGACCTTCAACCACTGAAGCCCTACAGTGCCGAGTTCCTTGCCGTTCGCAAACCTCAGCAGACCTCTTGGAAGGTCCGACCCAATATGATTGAGAAGCGGAGGGATTGGGTACGCTCTGCCGCGGAAATCGATACTATGTGGGAAGAAGAACCGCTCGTTTAGATACGCCTTTGCGACCTCCAATTGAAAGTTTTGGAAGCATCGTTGCGAATGAAAACCGGCCTTTTCGTTTTCATATTCCTTCAACTTGTTTACCCACTTCATGCGCTGGTCAAAAGGAGCATCAGCGCTCGGTTCCTGCGGCGGCGTAATCTTCAAAACCTCTGGTACGAGGCCGCCGACATCTTCGCCGGCATTCCAAGCGTGAACCATGACGCGGAAAACATCGGCATTGATGTTCCAAGGGACTTTTCCGAGCGTGTCCAAGCCGGCTAGCACTTTCTTCATATCCCCGTTCTCGATCGCGGAAACAGTGTAGGCCATTTGCATTTCGTCCTTGGCTTTGATTCGCACGCATTTTTCGTTAAGGGTGTAGTAACCGCCGTCTTCGAATCCCACCCAATGTTTTGGCTCTACCAACATGGGCAATTTGACCGTTGAGATGTTGTGAACAGATTCTTTCCTCAGCTTTTCCATAACCTTATGATGTGGCACTATCCAAGCACACTTCTTACCGTTTTGGAAGCCTGTAGTGTGCGAGAATGCTGGTTGTGTTCTCGTCAACTGCTTGCCTGTCTTGGGATCTTCGCAGGAGACCGTGATCATGGCGGACTGTACGAACTTCTGGATAACCATTGCGCCAATTTTTGTCCTCACGTGAAGGGGGAAATCCTTGTGTTGAATAGTGTCGAGGGATGGTCTAGAACTTTCTCCGATGGCATTGAGATTCACCTTGTTTTTGCTTAGCTTGGTAAGGAGTTCCTGACGAATTTGAGTGCGCTGCTTGCGCATAACCAATTTCTGCCTTTGTTTTATCCCTGTGTTGATATCGTCTTCAATGTCACCTCCAATGTTAAGCGCTAGACTCGCAATCCTGAGGTTGTTGGTATCCTCCCGTCCCATTTGGACGCAAGACGTAATAGTCCTTTGAACGGTCACAGCAGCCATCTTTTCCACAGAACAGCCTTCGAGGTATGCGCCATATATTTGTCGGTCGTCGAGTTGGTTCGCCTTGGATGGGTTCGATAAGACCTCTTTTATCACCTTCATCTCTTTTTGAAGGAGCGGCAAGAGCGCGGAGTACCAATGCCACATCAATGCTTGCACGGGCTTTGATTGCAGAACGCCGTGTATCCCCATCTCTGCCAGCTTCGCGTCTTCGGCTTTCCAGCGCTCAGTCGCAGCCAAGCTGGAGTCTTCTTCAAGTTTTATCTGCTTCATATACGCGTAGGCTCTGTCTTTCTCTTCTTGCGACCCTTCCATTTCATGGGGATAAGGGATGCCTTTCCCCGGCTCGAACATAGCCAATGCGCTCTTCAGGCTTGATAGACCTAGCCCCTTCTGCTCCACCGGCTTCACTTGTAATGAATCGTCCCGAATTAAACCGTGCTGAATAGCGATAGCACGGCCTGCGGGAGTGCTGATCTGAATATCTTGCAGCTCTTCAACTGGGGGGGGTTCGTCGTAAACCTCGGGCTGGAATCTGATCAAAGTATCCCACTCCTCGTCCGAGAACTCCGGAGACGAATTGACGCCCTCAAACACGGCGGGCCCACACTCCCGTGCCGAGTCTAGATACTTGAGTATCGAGCTCTCCCTTTTGCCACCTTCCAAGAAATTCATTGACGCCCGGAGAATTGTGACGAAAGTCTGCGCATCCGGCTCAACGCCCTTGCCCATCATCTCGGTATTGTACCATGCCTCAATATCCGCCATGGCTGTCTTTGATGGATTCTGCTCTGCGAGCTCGAAAAGTGCCCGCAGATACACATTGTGGGCGCCCACCACCTCTGGCGCAGAGGGGCTATACATATCTGTCAACCGCTGTACAATCGCCGTCGCCCGGTCTATGCGTCCAACTCGTATGCAAGCATGGAGGTTTTGATGAAGCTCCGCGGGATCACCACCAATGCCCATCCGCACTCTAAGCTGCGGTGCCGCCGCAACCGAGCCATTTATGATGAGCGGCCTCGAAGGATCCCACGGCTGCAACCTCGATGTTTCGGGCGAGGGTGGGCGACTCCCCCACTGCGGTACTATGCCATGGAAGGGAATCGCATCGTACGGAGACGGCTGGAGGTCTGCGGCGGTTGCAAGCGATCTCGTCTCCTGTCGTGACGATAATGCAGTTGATAGTCTCTGTTTCCGAGAGTCATGGGAATGATTCGCAGTAACGGACACCACACTCGCCGCCCATCGCATCTGAGCGGGACATAGCCATGGCAGCGTCAATTGTTCGCGTATGCGTATTCGACCCGGGTTCGTGAGGGCGTCTCGTCGGAGCTTCCGTCGTGCCGCTGCTGCTCGCGCGAGCATTTCAATGGGGTATTAAAATATTAATAAGCGAAGGGAAAATGCGGCAACGACATGCAAAAAGAAGGAAGAAGCCCGGAAGCACAGGCTGGGAAACGAGGACAGAAACACAGGCGCGAGTGAGAAGCCGTGGGGATGGAGGAAGTTGGGAATGGTAAAAATTATCGCTGCTAGAATGAGGCGTCTTATTCGGTCGGCCCGAGCTTCAGTCACGTGGTGTTGAAAAGTCCCGTGACCTCGAGTCATGTTGCGCTCTCGCGTTGACGTCGACCGTAGCAATACTAAGTGAATTCACAGCACGAACAATTTTGATTTAGATGTAAGTTGAAACAGTTTCTCATAGAGAACTGGCTGGTGATGCCATTAGCAGACGTTCGTGGAGCATTCTGGCTCTTCTTTCCCGTCTTGGAACACGCTCCTAAAATGAAGATAATATGCCTGAACACCATACGCCACCATCCAGCTCTACCCATCCCGCAATGCAGGGAAATCCTTCTATACGCGTAATTTCAAGCAAGCCCAAGACGCTTTAAACCTCATCACTCTTTCGGCACAGCCGGAGCCGTCACCATAGTCTTAGCATCAATTCCCTTCGATGTAGACGTGGGCGTAGACGAGAGCACTTCACTCATAACCCTACCCTCTTCCTTCTCCAACTTTTTCTTCTCCGCTGCCAAACCAAACGGATCCCAGCCCGCCTCATCAACCTGATCTTTAGCATCATCCTCCCAATCATCCTCATCCTCGTCGCCAAAGCAGAACAAGTCTTTCGCGCTTCCCCTCTCTGCCTTCCGGTGCTTGCCTGCTGGGATCGTACATCCTCCGACGGTTTCTCGGAATTTGTTCGCGTAGGCGAGAGCCATGCTTGATGAATTGTCAGGATTAATTAGTTCACCATCGTAGAGTAGGTACGGGAGATGAGGGATCTCTGGAAGATCGCCATCGAATGGGAGTGCAAGATGTAGCGGCCGAGAGTGTGGGATGACAGGGGCTTCCGTATTGTATGGGGGAGGCGGCGGTTTCTCTGCCGTGAGGAACGGCTCGTCCGGGAGGTTCGGTGGTGATTCCGACCCCTGATCCGATTCCGTCGGCGAGGGAGGGGTAAACTCTTCAGGGGGATGATATAGCTCGCTGTGCACGGTAGCGATGGACTCCGAGGCGATTGTTGCAGGATAATAAAGTGAGTAGCCGCGAGACCGCATGAATTCCAGCATGTATTCAGTCCACGCAGGAAGGGTTTCTGAGACCAGCTTTGGCCTCGCTGCTGTCTTAGGCGCTTGATGCTGCATCGCAACACGGTTGCTAAGAAAAGAGTGTAACTCCGCCCATTTGTCGGCGAAGAAAAGTGCTGCATGGCTATTCGGGGCTTGCCAGAGGAATGGCACGCTTGGGGCATTAGGAAACTGCTGTGTATATCTCGCAGTGTTCATATCGCTAGGCCTCGGAGGCTTTAATGCTGTCTTTCCATCTAAGCGTGTGGCGGGTAGCTCAAGGCTAATACCCATCATGTTTTCGCTATCCATTTCGCCATACGAAGAGTACTTGTACTCGAGGAGAGTGTATTTTAGATAATGGTAGTATAAAGGTGACAGTTCTGCTTGGGGTGAGAGCAGTAAAACGTGCGAATTAGTGGTGCTTGTGGGATAAAATAATTCCAGGAATCTGGTAGAGCTGTCTTCCTGCGTTGCCCTCTGGGTAGTGATCCGACGTCGGAGGGTCATTTGACTTGTTGCAAGAGGATTATCGGCACTCACAGGAGGCCAAACGAAGTTCTCTAAATACTGCTTCATGGGGCCATCAACATCGGCGGGGAGCTCAATGGTTAGGCGGGGCGGCTTCAGGCCGTGATAGTCGGCCCTCACGATGGACTTGAGCAGCTGCATGACACCACCCGAAGACCCATACGGCGCTTGAATCAGGATATCCACGGTAGGGTAGTGCCAGCTTTTCAGCGACCCAGCGTCTAGCCTCGTGATCCACATAAAGTTTTCTAGTCGGTCTTTCGGCACTTCAATAATAGGAATATTGAAGAGCTTGGACTTCGATCGCATTGCCCTGACAAAGAAGGCATCCTCCGAGAGCGAATCGTCGATGATTATGGCCTGTGGATGGAGGAGGTTGTGAATATGCGACATGGCTCCTGCGACACTTCCTTCAGCTCGTGCTTCTGAGCTGTATTCGGTGAAGTCTGGTCGTGCGTCATGCCAGATTGCGGGACACTTTTCTTTATCGATCCCGTTGATTGCAAGCAAACTGTCTAACGGTATGTCCTCGCGACCCATGATAGCAGCGTGGACCCAGTTCCTACCCCATTTCGACATTTCGCAGATCATGGGAAGAAGAACAGTGGCGCTTTTGAGGTTTGAAATGGCGAACAGCACATTCCGATTCGTGGCGCGGTATCCTTGGGTATGTGATGAAGCGTGAAGCGACTCTGCGAGCCTGTAGAAGCGGACCTGTCCATTGTAGGAATGCGGCGGCGGACTGCCGTCCTTAGGAAGCCTCGTGCCAGGAGGTGGGCCTTTTGGTTCCACGTCGTCTGCTGGGTTGTCTCCCGCATTGGTTACGGGCGCATACTGCCCTCCAAACGGTCTGTTCCGCCCATGAAACTCCCCCAGATCCGGTATGTTGTGGATGAACAGATAAACCAGGTACAGGCCTACCACGGCTAATACTATCCGCCGCCGCCGGAACCTCAGTGGCGTCTTCAAGAAAGCCCAGGAGAATCTCCTTCCCGGTGCTCCAGGCCTGTGGTCGTCATCCTTCTTCCCCAGCTCTTCATCGCCTGGAAGTATGGTCCTGCCGAGCATGCTGGCCCGCGTCACGCCCTCCTGCAACCACCCGCGGTTTCTAGATCGACCGCCAGCGAGCATGCGCCCTCTTTACACCATCGCGTTATGAGAAGATAAGGTATGGGCTCGTGGTCGACATGCGATTCCAATGGTGAGGCTCTTCGGAACTGACAGCGAGGCAAAGCGTGCGCCGGTGCACGATCGTTCTTGGCAACGGATTGTATCAATTAATCAGGTGTGGTGGTAGACAGGTGAAGTGAACGCGTGTCTTCTAAGGACATCTCACAGCAAGGTTTAAAAGCACGTTCAAGCAGACAAACTGGTGATCTCAAGCAAGGCTAATTTGGCGTTCATCGGTCGACCCTTGCGCAACGGCCAAGCCATGTATCCTCTAACCAAACGGAGGAGACCCGGCCCTCGTTTCAAATTGCCCGCTAGATGAACACCCTCCCTCTCACCCCTCTTCATCAAAACCCTCTCCCATACCCCACCATTTCATCTAAAATGCGGCTTCGCTGGCTTCATCCAATGCCCTTGTCGCTCCAATTAGTCTTCTCCTCGTCCTGTCTTATCCAGGTTTCACTTCAAGAACATCCCCCCAGTGAGCTCTTTTTGTCCGCAGCGCGAAGTGCCTCCCTCAAGGCTTTCTCATTCCGCGGCTTGAATATGACCTTGTAGTGCTTGCACATAGTGACAAGGCTCGTTGGATCAGCACTTCCGAGAACGGGATGAGTCTCCACTTGGGAGTCCTGCTGGATCTCGAAGCTATTCAGCATCCGCAAAAAAGTCAGGTATAATTCTCGGTTTGCAAGCAGCGACCCAGCACACATCCGGTATCCGAGACCATATGTGAACAGTGGCGCATCCGGTTGCTCGATCCAGCGTTCTGGCCGGAACGCCTCTGGATCTGCCCACACTTTCGGGTCTGTGTCTAAGGTTAGCCCAAGGTTGCCGCAGACTATTTGTGATCGACATACCCATGTTGCATGCCCACGCGTTGAGGTAAATGGTGCTTCCAGCCGGTATCAGCTTCCCTTCGTATATAATGTCCTTCACTGTCGCCCGAGGAAGAGCCAGCCGAAGGACGCAGTAATATCTTAGACATTCGCGCACTAGCGCTGCAATGTACCCGCATTTCTGGTCATCTTGTGCGTCACACAGTGGCTCCCCGTCTGTGTAATACTCCCGGATAGCCTCGATCGCTTTCTTTTGAATGTCTGGACGTTGGGCGAAAAGTGCCACGCTCCATTGAACTAAGGTAGTGATTGTATCCAAGCCACCTGATAGCATGGTCAAGCTGATAGACGTCAACTCCTCCTTGTTTAACGCGGCTTCCTTGTCCAAAATGACGTTGGCCTGAATACACGGTTTGTGAATTCCTTTCTCCATTCGGTCATCCAAGTCACTGTTCAAACGCTTTAAATATACATCTCTTCGATCCCGCATCTCTCGCGCTCTCTTAGACCCGAAACTGAAGGGATTCATTCGTAGTATGGGGATGTAGTCTTGGAGATTGCCAGTCGTGCTTCGAAACTTACTTATAATCTCTTCTACCTCCGTGATCTCTTCAAACATAGGATCGTTGCGGCTGCCCATGCGCGTGCCCCAGTTCAATGTTAGAGAGAGACTCAGACTGAGGCGTTGAATCATGGGCATCGGATCCACACCGACTTTGCCGGCTTGTCCATTCTCGAATCCTTCTTTGACGAAGTCCTTCGTCTCGACATCTAGGTGGTCTATGTATGTGGCGATGGATGGTTTGTTGAGAGCAGAAGCTGCTCCTTTCCGTCGGCGTTTTAAGGAATCGTTGAAAGGAGACGTTCCGATCGTTGTTCCGGCCGTGTTGGAGAGGACCTAAGCAGATATTAGACCCCCAACTCTACCACATCCAATTCTCAGCCGTACTTTGTGAAAGGTCCAGAACACTGGCCTGGAGCTGAGCGCCTGGCTATGCTGTCCAAAGATTTTCCTCGCTGCCTCGGCACTATTGACTACAATCACAGGCACATTTCCCAACTGTATCTGATACACATCGCCGTGTATCTTGGACCATTGCCGGTACTTCTCCGCTGCGTTGAACTTGATATCTGGGATGTTTCCGACAAGCGGCCAATTCGTAGGACCCGAGAAACCCTTCACTCTCGCCGCACGGCGTACGAATTCGTTGACGATAATGTAGCTAAGAGGGATACCTAAGAAAAGGACTAGAAGACTTCGAAAGGGATGGTCCTCTAGCTCTATCGATAGGATTGGTAGGATCGTGGAAATCATCGTGATTATCAGAATAATGTGTGAGTGAGGGAAAAAAGAAGGCCCAATAAGCTTTCCAAGGAGGGCGGGGTGCAGGTGAGTAGGTCGTCGTCGTATTTTGTATTCACAGCCGTCCGCAAACTAGCCAAGCTAGATCCCCCATCCGTGCTTCTTATTCTTGAAGCCAGAGCTTCTCTTCCCCGTTGGTTCACTGGTTCCTCCAGGGAAATGTCGGCACTTGGTCCCCGCAGCGGTGATCGCAAGGGCGGAATGTGCGGAAGGGTTCCGTGCCGCGGAATGTCTGTCGGCCCCGTGGGGGAAGGTTGAGCTCAACAGAAGAATGAGGGTGCGGCAATAGTTGACATGCAATGATGGTCTGAGAAGCCTGTTCTAATCTGACATTTTAGCGGAAGCAAACCTCAATCAAAGTTGTGTCCTGTGTCACGTTGTTTGTTAGCTCCAAGATTTGCTTTTTGATGTCGCCTCCTAGACGCTGACCACACATCTGGCAAGGCTCATCCTTGACTACCTACTCGCGGTAGGTACATTGCGGCTTTCGCGAGGTCAATACCAACTGCTTCATTGATCACAATCATACCATGACAGATTCACTCTCTTGCTCCTATCTTTCTTCTTTACCAACATACTCCATATTACTCCTCCTTTCGATATCTTTGTGACGTCAGATTTATGACCAATCGCGTGAAGGTTAGAACTTCACAATGGCAAACCGTGAAACTCGATCTAAGATTGCATTGAAAGGAAATTTTCGGCTTTGAACGAACATTCACCTTCTTAGCAACAACGCCAATTTCTTCAAATATTCGGGATGTCCCCCAATTCCTGTAAACCTGGCCCGGGATGCCTATAAACCTCCTCCGGGTGTTGGAAGCAGATCGTTTGGGTCATTCTTTGACAGTTCTGGTGGATCACGTGTCGTTCTGGTTGCCGATGCTAGGTTAGTATCTGTTCCAGTTGCCTCTATTCTAGGAAGTCTTAGCCCAGCTCTGCGATAATTGGGAGCCTAAATGGTTCTTTCTAGCCATGGACATCGGGATCCTGTCGAGTTTGTGCGGTCATCACAAGGCGCCCGGTCGAATACTTCGACTTTTCTATCGAAGCCATTGAAGGCGACTAGCGCAGCTGTCGTGCCATCCACAATTTTGCCCACCAACATCCAAGCACTCAAAAAAAAATATTTTTAAAAAAAAATTGTGCCAGCCTTCAAGCACTTCCCTGAATGGGTGTGCCGAAATGAGGAAGTTCAGAGCTTCATCGACAACCCCTGAGCTCATAACAACGAGATACCACTAGAGAAGCGAGCGCATCCCTACGGACCAGATCTCTATAGCATAGGCACGTCTATGTAAGCCGTCATCCAATACCTCGACCAAGTGGGCCTGAAACCTGCGAAAGAAGCTTGATGTCGCTATGGATATTTGCAGCCTTGGGTTGACGGTCCTGCAAAATACGGCCTCACCACCCTGCATAAAGGATATGGTCCTTTCGAAGCCAGCATCATTAAAATGCTCCAAGTTTTCTTCGCCAACCACACCCACTTTGCTATGCAATCTTCCAACAGCGGAAACCCCTTTGACGCCGGAATGATCCCCCGACTGGTCACGGACGCCAAACAGTACTACCGCTCTATCTACTGGGTTGACGCTGCGTCCTGGAACTTGCACGATACGCATATTTTCAACATGCTTTCCCGAATGGTCAAGGTGAAGCTAGGTGCGAAAGTCGTTGGGTAGGCGCATAATTCACATGTAGGCGATGTCAGGGTCACGAGCATGGGCACTGAGCGTGGGGAAATCAACCCAGTTCTGCTGTGTCGCTAGAATAGCGCTAATCTGGGAGATGTTGCTATTGTCGGTATGGGCACACATGACGGCGAAGCTGCGACCGCGGATGCGCGGGATGAAGCTATGTAGTTCATCTCTACCAATCCCTCACGGAAGGGCTCGTGGAAAACAGGCTATGCACAACATGGATATCCCATATTTCCTCCTTAATTTGCGGAAAGATTACCTCAGCGCTGGTGTTTAGAGGGTGTTGGATAAGGAGAAGCCGCAACAGTTCATTGGCGCCACTTGTTACCCCAGGATGAAGAAATGGAGTCATTATCGGAGGGTAAGGCTGGTGAGTGAGCTCAATGCGTGGGTTTGATTTGATAGGGCGAGTGTCATGATGGCTTTCGAGGCTGCGCAGCCGAAGGAGGAGATTGTGACAGGGGAGATATATCCTTTTAGTTTATAGTTGGGTGCACATGCTCTAGACATGCATCGCTTTTGGCAATCTGTTTCCTATCTCATTCTGTATGCCTGTAGTCGTTCGCTTCCCAGAGCTTTTGCCTTTGGTGGTCAGCATTCATATTCCTTACAGGCGATAGATTGGTAGATTGCCTCTGCTCTAATTTTTCTCGTTGATTTGTCTTGACACATCTTAGTAGCCTGCTTCTAATTTGGCCATAATAGCTTCTAGACTGCAGTTGATAGCATTTCAAATCCTAATCGCTGATTAAATTTACAAGAACTCGGAATCCGGCTATCGAATGTTCTCAATAAAGTTCCCTCTTGACGCCTGGGTCTCGAGGGGGAACAAACTGCAGGTTTGACCGCATGACGTCAAAGCGAAATAATTCTCTCACAACGTGTTATTTCACAATCTGCGTTCGAGAGAATCCCACAAACACTAGTTCCAGGTGAGAGCACCTCATACGTCTCTTCCCTCGAGCTGTGACACTATCCTCCTATCTTCTAGCGCCATCTATCCCTCTGTCTGTCCCTCGCCACCCCCCTCCTTATCGCAAGTATTCCGCTCCCGTGGCCATCCATCGCCCCTAACCTCGTTATTCACGACGAGATTGACCTTGTCGTTCTACTCACTGCTGGACCCATTATATTCTTACCTCCGCCAATCCTCACTTCGCTGGGACTCCACTCGTGCCCATTCATTATAGGTGTCACGCCATGTCTCACTCGTAATGCCATAGTAAATCTAATTTCACATGCCTCAGATTGACTACACTCAATGGCGGTGTCATGAATCTGGTTCTCCAGTGGAGGACTTATGTCCATTCGTTGGACATGCCATATCGAGATCCGGGTACTGCGTTTACTGGGTGGTGAGTAGGAAGAGGTCTTCTGTGTGACAATGAGCTGCTTAGTGTCATGAAGGAGCTCTGATGAGTAGAGAATGCGTCAGGGATGAGGACTGATGATCGCTTGGTGGGTCAGGAGGCTTAGGAAGGTATTAATAGAGGTCTGGAACCGACTTGATAGTTTCAGGCCGAGCACTCCTGCTGGCGCTAGGGAATATCATGTGCGTGCACATGGAGACCCTGATAAGGCACGTACTCTGGGTCAGGGAAAACTGCACACACCAAGCATAAGGCCTAACATCACCTCAAGCTATCTTCGACACATGATTCCCAGGCCTACGGACCGTCTCCCGGACACCTCCACCTTAGATCATCACTGTCTTAGACTGCCTATAATTCTCGTCAATGAACGTTAACTTCAACCTAGATAAGATGGACTTAGGGGTCAAGGTATAGAAAGACCGGTTGGCGAGGAAGATGTCCTGAGTGGCGACTGAGAAACCTATCCTCAATCCCAGCAAACTCACCTCGCTCTGCAACGGCCAGACACCTTTCCCAACACTGATAGCGCTACGAGAACAAGTTCACTGCACTATGGGAATAAGAAACATTTAGTCGTGGGTTTGCTAGTACGGCGATTAATAGCGCTGAGGTTATTGATGCTGAGATTAACTGTAACTCTCCATTGCTTCAGTCTCAGGCACGTCTCTAAGCCCAATAATCTCGCGAGCTTCTATTGGTTGCTGCTAGCGAACAGAGATTCTTGAGCTGGGTTCCTATCAGCATGATGTAAGTTGACAACGAGACCCATGACGCTGATAATCACTGTAGCACCCCGTTTCTCACTCTGCGACACGTTTCTCACTCTGCGACACGTTTCCAAAGCCGGTAGTCCCACGAAACCCTTTTGGCAGCCCCTAGAGAATAGGAAGTCCTAAGTCTCGCAAAGGCAGAAAGGAGGTTGAGGATAGTGTAAGGTTCGAGGAAGCCAAAAGAGCTCCGACGTGACTATATAGTGTACGAAACAGCAGGTACTCCGAATGAATGAATAGTGCAGAGAGGGGGTACGGCATCCAGCGCTTCCAACCGTACGTAATACAATTCGACTCAACCAAATCCGGGACGTTACGTCTAACTTTCTTAGTACGTTTCTACTATATAATTAACATGAGGACCACTTACAAGTCTTAACTGTAACAATTAAGAATCCTTGTACAGCTTAACAACTTAGCAGAAGTTACAACGTAACGCTAGAACAAATATAATCT
>NW_022985189.1:422712-460189 GCF_010093535.1 Lindgomyces ingoldianus
CTAATAAGAGTTATAATATTGCTATAACTCTTAGGTTTTCTGCTGCCTTTTGTATAAGCAATTACTAGTAAGAGAGAATAGCAAATTATAACTTAAGGATAATATTAAGGGCAAAAAGTTAACTGTTTGCATAGGATCTAATACTCTAGCCCCCCCCCTCTCTAACGCGTTCTTGCTTATTGTACACAACAGAGTTTTTACTAATTGTTACTTAAAAACGCCCCCTTAAACGCCCTCCTAACGCTTGCCCATAGATGTCTAATCAGGTCCTATATTACTAGGAAAAATCGACTTTCTAAGACGTATTATGGACTGTAAGGGGACCTCTCTTAGTTGTACGTTACGATTGACAGTCCTCTTACGTTTGTACGGCTCACGTGACCGTAACTATTCACTTTTCTGAGTCGTAGTACGTACGGTTGGAAGCGCTGACGGCATCGTTTGGGACACTAGGCTAGCTACCGATTGGTATCCTATACCGACTTTGATTGTAGATTGACAACCCATTTCGAGAATATTCGAAGGCAAAGGCAAAGGCAAAGAGACTGTGGAGTCTATCACTGTTACTGAAAGTTCCCCCGAGGATTCCATTATTTGGGGCCTACAGAAGTGGAACAAATATTGCAAGAAGAAAGACAGATGCGGATAAAAAAGGACTGGGAGTGATTCGACACCTAATACCCGTATTTCCACCTTGAACCGCCTCCGCTCCTAAGGGATAAATTTAAGCATCTAACGGCCAGTACAGCAGTCAAGAAAAACGCCCACATTGCGTCGGAGCTTATGCAGCACAAAGTATTGGAATGTCAGGATCTAGGATACGAAGTATTTCGTTACAATTTTAACCCTATTGTAGTTAAGTTTCTCACGAAAGCCCGTCAAAAGATGCGGTTGTTTAGTTCACCTCAGAATATTCTAAGTTTAGAGCTATATTTTACTATACATGGTCTAACATAAGGGCAGTGGAGCAAACACTCATGGTTCGAATGAAATACGATTGGAAGATTTGGATAAGCTAACACAAATAAAATAATCTGATCCTTCATGAGTAGGGCGAAGGGACCAAAATCAATGGAGATTCATAACACCTTTGGCAGATCTATCTTTACTAAAATGAACGCTCTTGGCACTTGGAGCGACGACAAGCTTGCAAATATTATTTAATCTAGCTGAGCTAGCGAAAAGCGGCTAACATGAGCAATCTAAATTTAGCATTTGTACGATCGCTAGAGTAAGGACTCAGCGTTCGACAAGCCCGCTACGATACTCTCTCTAGACAACTTACTCATCAGAACGGCGAAGATCAGGGCACCACTCAAAATACGGCTTTGATCCCTTCTCCAATTCACTTCGAAAGGTGGATTTGTCTTGGAGGCTTTCGTTGTTCCGTATATGCACATTGAACCCTCCTTTGTGTTCCTACCATCACGTGTTTGCTCATTGGTTCCTTCTTTTCGCATCTTAATACCCTATTCATGCAGTAGAGGCATTTGGGAAGTGCGCTAGGTGTACCAGGGGACTGCTTTAATTGTATTCTTATTCTTATGGCTGCCGGGGGGGCGTTTATTTCATAGATATGGGTCTTTATACCATTCTTATTTGATATTTCTCCAGTTTTGGTTTACTGTCCTTGTCATTCAAGCTCACTAGCTTAGGCGTACAGCTTTATTGATACCTCACTCGACTAGCCTTCTATATGTTGAGACGAGAAAAGTGGTGAAGATGGTCGCAAACGTAACTTCGACCCCCATTCACGACCCCACCCCCACGGCACCGAACACATTCCCAGGTCACCGGCGTCGCCAGCCACGAGCACCCATCACCAGGTCGCAGGGAGCGTTTACAGTTCCTCGGAATGTAGAGACATGTGCTGTGTGCTTTGAATTATTTATTCTTTTCTCGGGATGCAGTTCACGTAGCTGTCTACACTACATCTTCACCGACAAAACTCTCCACCATTATTCCTCGAGCACCATCTTCAACTGCATCTACCTATCACCAAATATTTCTCAGACTTCATTCTTCCCTATTGACTTCCTATAGCCATTCAGACCTCGTCTTTCTTTCCACTATGAAGGACCGACCACCTTTGCCAGATGTCCGGTTCTCCAACGAGGACCATACAAGCAGCGACGACCCCGTAAAAGAGAGATATGCTGCTTCTGGCAGCATCAAACGTTCTTGGGTCCCTTACTACCAGAGGGCTTCTTCTTCTAATGATGGAAGTGCATCGCCCTACTTAGGGGCCGATCAACATGACGTTCACTTTGCAGCATATGCGAGCCTCTTTGATGACCCCTCCGAGATCGGTCATCTCAACATCGATGGCGAAGGAACCTTCGCGCAAGGCCCAAGTCAAGCCATTCTCTCACCAACTCCTACAAACCAGAACGATCCCCGCGTTTTCTCTAGCGCTGAGAAATACACTGAAGTATCTCAGGCAGAGTCACAAACCCTCGATGCCCAGAGAGGATATGGTCAAACCTCATATAACGCCCAACCACTCCCCTCATTCGCTGAAGCCGGAACATTTGCGTCGATGAACGCCACACACTGTCCGACAACCCACCCCCATCTTGCCCCACAGATCGGGGATCGCAACACTCAATACCCAGGTTTTAGGGGAATATTTGCGGACGCATACGGGGCAAGCCACTTCCGTAAATCTGCAACCCGGTTTAAGCGGAAGCCATATCAAGCACCGGAGGCCGATTGTAGCATCGCAGAGATCGTGGCGCATCGGAGCTTTCATATCTCCCGTATCTACAACGCTATGACACGAGTTGATGCTGCCAAAGATAATCCAAATTCTATCGCTATGCGTCGCTGGGTGCATTCTGCATACTATCCTTCCGATCTGGTCGAAGCGTATGCTCACAAGATCCTTGATTGCCTTATCCAGCAGGCGAAGTACGGCTTTCGCGGTTGGCATCACAATGATTATGCTCAGGATGAGCGGAAGAGTGAAGACGAGGATAAAAATGTGGATTGTAAGGGTAGGCTGGCGAATGTGATTAAGGGCCTAGAAGAGGAGAAGACTATATGTGAAGATGTGATGATGAGTGCGGCGCAGGTCCGCATGTTTGTCAATGCGCCTAGAGCGTATGCAAGAAGGAAGGAGGCGAACAGGGTTGGGAATAGTAAGAGGGGAAGGAATAAGAAGGATGATGGAGTGGAGATGGGCGGAAGAGGCAGAAAGACGAGGAGAGTGGACGCTGGGAAGGCTTCTGAACCGCACAATATGCCACAGCGTGCTGAGAGCTATGAAGATGAGGGATGTGGTTCCCATCATGTTGGAGCAGGCCGTCAAGACCGGGGACAACCTCTCCATTACCCGACGCCATCTCCTCGGCTTGCGCATGATGCTGCTATGCGCCACGCTTCTCCCAGTGATGACACTGATGTCTTTCCTGAAAGAAGCCTCATGGGAGAGAGCCCCACAATGTTGTTTGTCTCTCCACCACCTCAAAGCATGACTTCTCTACGAATTACACCTGTGCCGCGCCAAAGTCGTTCACCGTTTCTGTCCCCTGCTCATCATCAGCCCCTTCATATTTCCGCTCCGGTGACCCCGCAGCAGCATCACAGACCTGGAATGAATATTCACGCCCAGAAAAACATACCACTTCACGGCTACAGCTCCTCATGGTCCCATCCCGCCGATTTCAATCACACCTCCACCGCCATACACCACAGCAGTGTATCAAATCCTCCGGCCCCAACCTTCGACGACCAAATCTTATTCTCGGATGCAGCTCAACCCCCAATAGAGGCGATTGATCCCCTCCTCTTCGCCCCGCTCTTGAACCACGCGCACACCTTCCCGTCCATCGAAACGACCATTCACAAAAACAATACCGGCGCGGGTGCGGATTTCTTGACGTTCTGGGAGAATCAAAATGGTGCGCAGCAGTTCTCTTTTGAGCATCCGACGTCGGAACAGGGGCGAAGCGAGGGCGAGGGCCCAGGGTCTTAGTGGTTGAGCAGCTGGTTTTTTGAGCATACGGTAGGGAGTTTAGGTTCATGGGGGGGGGGGAAGAGAAGGGTGAGAAATATTGGAATAACGATGCGGCACCCACAGCCTTCAGGCTTCAATCGGAGTACGAATACATTTCGAGAGTAAAGTTCAGATTGGCGTTGGGAATAGAGGATGTTCTCAACACTGAGACGGGATATGTCGTTTGCAGAATGGGAGACAGCGTGGGCATGATTCTTATTTCTCCCAGCGGCTCTTGGTTTTGCTTGGATGAGATTGTTATCGATCTGTGATGTAGGTCTTGCGGACATGGTTTTCTTTTTGGGGGGTATTTTGAGGGTTTCGGGGCGCTGTGTTGGGGGTGTTGTGGAGAGTTTTGGATTGTTTTAGGATGACTTGTCCGTAGTCTGATACCCCTTGAAATGAATGCACAGGCTTTGAATTGGCACGATGCACGATGCCTTTCGGAATGTTACCTGTGATGAGGTTGAGGTCCTGGGGGATAAGTGTGGAAGGCGCGATTATCGGTTTTAGTTTAGCGTGAGGGGTTGATTCGCGTCAGATTCAACGTCGAACCATGATATTCCTCATGCAAACATTATGTTCGTCGTGTTCCTATAAGGCGTTGAGGGTTTAGGATGAGATGGATGGCTTGAATAGAAGATAAGAGATAGAATGCAATGGAATGCAATAGAATTCAATAGGGTGGCAATGAGACACAATGTGATGCGGTGAGACACAATTGGACGTAACGGGATACAATGCGATGCGATTCTATTCAATGCAGGCCAACGCACGTGCCCCTTAGAGATCTTTCACAAGAGAAAATGCCTTTCCTTGCAAAAGATTCTCCGCTCCAAAATCGTACCAGAGTAGAACCGTTAGATACGGTGAAACAGGTTTGTGTGATTGGACTCCCGCGAGAGCGCTACTGGACAATCAAATAGTAAGTGCCTCTTATATAATGCAGAACGGAAGAATGCTATTTGGAGATGAATGGGATGAAATATCTACTACTAAACGGGTTTCTGGCCCCTCGAGTATACACCATCTTGATTCACACTACCATGCGCCCATGTGAACAATTTTTACCCTTAAAGCTGAACTTTCTTTACAGGCACAGAAACCTGTTGCGTGAACCTGTTGCTCCGTATTCTCAGGCCATGTCACGGCTATGAGGGGTGAAATGTCGGGTTTCGGGCATTGCTCTTAGAAGAAGTGGACGTATTGCTGTTTGGATGGTAGCATGATCCGAAACAGTGAGTTCAATTAAATCATTTGGAGAACTAGAAATCTTCGAGTGACAATTAGGATTACTCAGCCGCCAAAGTTGGTATGTATTAAAGTAGTTTCTCGTTACTTTTTCATTATCTTCTCACTTTTGGTATCTCGGGAGTTTAGTTCATATCTTGATATTCATATATTCTCTGTCTATGCAAGCTTTAATACCCGATAGTATCATATTAAAGCTAGGAACATCTTGAGCTGCCGGGCTTTGGGTTCTTTGGGTGGAAGGTTAGCGGTATCATTCCGCAAGGATCACTTCAGGTAGTGATTAACAGTGATTCCTAGTAACCCTGGTGACGCCCTAACAAAGATAACAATGACCCCGAACACTTTATCTCGCGTTCCTATCAGCCCCTAGGCGATTGTTCACATGACCTGGCGATTCACCCTGCCGGGAGACTCTTGGCACCTCTACAAGACAGTCATCTCGACAGGTTACCTGCTACCATCCCACCTTCTCTCTCTCCAACCTGCGCTCACACTTTTGGTCCACACCAACCCGCACTCTAGCTTTTGCCCATATCTATTCCCCTCTACCTTATTCTTTTACTCAAATCCATTCGCTCTATCTGTGTAACAAACGTCATGGACGGCCACGAACACTGGCAGAATGAACGCTGCCGCTCTCACTGCCTCGGTCCACAAGGCCGTAATGCAGCGGGCACACCGGGTCAAGATATACAGCATAACTACTTATATGATCAACTCGACCCGCTCTCCCCTGAGCAGGAGCGAGTTGGACGTGAAGAAGGAAATGAAGCTCCAGGTCAGCACCCAGGTTTCGGAATTGATGATTCAAGTCCGCACAACCAGTTTGATTCACGTTCGCGCCCACGGACCTCCCTGCAGCATCACTCCTCCTATCAGCATCTCAACTATCAAATGAACTCCCAAGAATTCTCCCACCACAACTCACCGGTGATGGGTATGTCCCAGCACCAGCCCCAGCCACCGTCAAGTGGTTGGTTGGACCCAAATATACACATCGAATCTCAACTTCGTGAGCTCAACAGTCCTACGAATACTGGCTCTGAGAGTTCGCTTGGTCCTCGTGGCCACTTCACTTCCACCCCTTCTCATCGTCCACCTTGCCAAGGAGGCGGTAGCTGTCACCACTGCTTCCACCCCGGTCAACAGTCCGGATTCCCGAGTACCGGCGTATCTGTCAGTGAAGGATTTTCGCCTGTTGTTCGGAGTTCTGGACAAGCACAGGAGTTCGATCTACCCTCAGATTATGAATATCTCAATAATGGTGACCATGGATTCAGGATCACTACCGGAGGAAACTCTTCCTGTGCTCATCACCGGATTACTCATAGAAGAGAAAGCGCTGCACAGGAACCGGTTGGACAGCTCGAACTCTTGCAAAATGACTTACCGGCTAGTGAGGGTTTATCACTACTGCCGAGTCATGATTCACTTCAATCTTTCGGTGTGTCAGACGGAGCCTTGCCACCAGAGCCTGCGGATCCATATCTAGGAGGGGCCGCCTCGCAGCAGTCTCAACCTGCCCATGGTAAGTGTCTCGAATAAAAGCCTAATTTTTTTTTATCAATACTAACGGCTCTCAATAGGCGCCACGGTTCACCACCCCTGGGAGATGTCTCCCTGGCTAGAGCGAATCGACCGGCTATATGGGGCCCTAGTACAATGCCAACGCTCTGATACTCCGCCCGGCACGCCGCCAGCGAGCTCTGTTGGTGGTCTTCCCATTGCTCCAACAGTTCCGCGCGAGTATACGAACGATTGGGACGTGGCGATCACCCACCGCCGTGAAGTAACCACCGAGCCCGCGGTCAGGCCCGAGAAAGATCCCACGATCTCACAAGTTCTCAAAAACGCTGAGTATTGGGTTGGCCAGCTGTATTCGGCGTTCAGGAATACACACAAATGCCTAGATAAGGTGAACTCTCATGATGTGAAGAAGTTCGATAGAGAGAACTTTTACCGAATCCACCCAAAGGTCGAGGCTGTTTGTAGGGAGATATTTGTGAGCACTAGCCTTCCTCCGTGTTATACGGGTTAGTAACAGTGACTAGGTTGCGCTGATCTCGCGTGTCACGCGTGGATTCAGACAAGGTACCCGAACTCGCAACGATGCGGAGGACCCCGACGCTTCCTGCATCAAGGATCGGGATGGCTCCTGCCGCGAGCGAATCCAGAACGTGGTCGTCGTGTTGAAGGTAAGGGCTTTAGATCTTATTGGGATTTGCCTCTTGCTAAAGTTCGTTCTAGTACGATAAGCGTATTTGTCGCGACGCGATGAAAGACTTTAGTAAGATTGAGGAGTTAGTCAATGCTCCACTGTCCGTTGCTCGTGTAAGTTTATTTCTATTCATTACTCTCTACAGTGTTCGCTAATTTTTTTTTATAGATTAAACAGGGCAACGCTGCCAATAACAGCAAGAGGACCCTACTAGGCCAAGACAACCAGGAGCTTAAAGCCAAACTGGCAGCCTTGGAACAAACTCAGACCGAGAGTACTCCACCTAGCTCCACACCAGTTGGTACTCCAGCTGCTACTCAAAGCACTCCGGCACATCGCTCGTCTAAAAAGAAACTCGCTCAAGGAGGGCCTGGGACGAGCTCACCGGCGGCGGGAAGTACCATCCGCCGCGCTACTCCAGCTACAGAGGCGCAACTTACCTCCGCTGGGGAGTCTTCAGGGTCGCCAACTAATAATGCCTGTCAAACTGTTACTCCAGCCAGTCCGGTCGATCCCCGCTTGCTCCGAGCTGGAATTCCTCCGGGCAGGTTTTTCTCTCAGGCACCACGGCTTCCACCAGCTGGCTTCCAGCACCGGAATCTGACGGGTACACCGTCTGGAGGGTCGCGAGCTCCCATGCCACAACCCCCAATTCCGCCAGCACCAGCGAGGATCGCCAGCGTGTACCCCCAGCCAGAACCATTCGATTCCCCAGGCTTTCTGAACCGATCAGCTTCGCAAACTGCATCACACTTTAGAAACCAGGGATCCGCTGTTTACCAGAAAGTTTCCTCTGCACAAAGCCAAGCGTATATAGGACAAGGGCAAGATTTCACTGGTCAGATGCAACCCTACATCCGCAGTGGCCAAGTCTATACCACCCCAGGTAAGGGTTTTTCGGCTGAGAGGAAGCGCCCACGCGAGCAGAAAGAGTCTGAGGCTCCAGATGAAAGTCCTAATAATAAGCGGACCAAGAACGATAAGGGACGAGACGACGCTCAGGACGAATTAGACGGCGACGCGGAGTACGAAGAAGAGAATGGAGAGGATTCAGGCGATTTCAACTGCAATTTCAACTGGCCATGAATTAAGTGCCTGGTGTTGGCTCTTGACAATCTTGACCTGTTCGAACATGGTTGTCCTGCCGTATTCCTCATTTTTATTTCTCAGTTTCCCTGAAGCTCGCTAGATTCCATGTGTAGATTATGTGCAGAGAAGGAATGCATGATACCCATGGGCTAGATCCCTGTTTTCTAAAACCAAGGGCAGTTAGTAGGATAGTACAATACAAGAGATTAGTTGTGAAGCAATCTTAGCTTTCCTATTCAACAAATTATAAACTAGGCTACTCTAACTAGTTTTTTTTTTTTTTTTAAAAAAAAAGCATTAGTGTTTTTAAAATTTACAAAGGTCTACTAATAGTTTATATACTTTTTTTTTGTTATCTCTTTACTTTATTATAATTGTTTTTTAAAAACCTTTATAAAGAAGAACGCTAAGTCTGTTTAGCTAGCTTTTTAAAGTAGAGGTAGTAGAATATAAACTTTACTATATATTTATAACTACTCTACTACTCTACTATTAAAACTCTAGCTAACTATCTTATTTAAGCATAGATGTAGTTATTAAAAAGTATACTACTTTTTTTTATAAAAGATTTAATTCTAAAAACTAAAACTGTCTGTATGTAGCAACAGCGTTATAGTCTAGATAGTTATTGCGCACAAGAAGGATTATGTAACTATATTATATAATGCTTGTGCGTAAACCTCTGTGCGCGAACATCTAGATATTCCCTTTTTTCTCTATACAGAGAAAAGACAGAGCAATAGAACTAGAAACATGTTGCCCCCACCCTACATACTTTATACGCTGTGCACACTATACACTACTCTTACTTTTACTATTTAAATGCTTATACTATGAGCAGCTAGCTAAAAAAGCTTATTTAACACTAATTAGTAGTTAATTTAATTAACTATAAATTAGTGAAAGTAATAATAAAGTACTTACACTTTATAAAGTACTCTATTTTATTACTTATTTTTAAAAATAGTAGATTAATTTTTTACATTATACAGTAAGCTCTACTACTATATAAAGTAAAAAGAAGATAGTGTAAGACACACACTAAAAATAAATAATAAAGCTGCATAAACTAGCAGCTAGATAATAATAGCAGTACTTATATAATTTACTATATAAGTAATTAACTATACTACTATAATAAAATTCTACTAGTAATTAATAACTTTATATAATAAATAAAAAAATAAGAAATAATTTCTATTATTATTAAATAGGCTTTTTTAGCTAGCTGCTTATAGTATAAGCACTTAAGTAGCGAGAGTAAGAGTAGTGTACAGTGTGCACAGCATACAAAGTAGGTAGGGTAGAGGCAACATGTTTCTAGTTCTATTGCTCTGTCTTTTCCTCTGTACAGAGAAAAAGAGAAATATCTAGATGTTTACACATAAAGTTTTACACATAACGTACTTCACAGGCAAGTTGCTTACACACCTAAGTTGCTTACTTTTACTAAGACTTTACTAAACTACTTTTTTTATACTAATGCATTTCTAATAACACTACTTAGACATGCTAAAAAAATATTAAATATAGCTTACACTTTAAGATTTTAAATAAAATATAAAACTCTTAAAAAAACATGCTATAGCTATGTATAAAGTTCTTTAAAAAATAATAAATAACTATAACATACTTTATAGGCAAGTTGCTTACACACCTAAGTTGCTTACTTTTGCTAAGACTCTACCCTAACAAACTCTATTATAGCCTATAACAACCTACTCTAGCACTATATAGTATAGTACAGCCTAGAATATTATTTAGATACTACTTCTACTTCTTGCTTACACATTTACGTGTTATGCCTAGTCTAATTACACTGTCTATAGCGCCTTTAGGATAGCTTACTTACTTTAGCTTACACCTACTTCTTTACTTTTTTTTTATTACTACACGCTTTAAACTTCTTTAGAGATATTAAGTGTAAGCTTTTTTAAATTATTAAAGTTTTTTTTACTTTAATCTACTTTTTTTTATGTAATTTATATTATATAGTAGCTTTATTAGCTACTTAAAGGTTAGTAATTTTTTATTACACTAACACTAGCTTATATATAATTATTACTACTCTTTTTAAAACCTTTTTAAACACTTTAACTATAAAAGTTAGTAAACTATTTATATACTTTTAAATTTTTATTTTTATAAGTATTAATTATAACTTAAGTTTTAAAGTATTACTTAGGGTTTATAACTACTAGAGCTTATTATATATAAGTAGTAGTAGTAATAAAGTGCATAACTTTATATTAAGGCCTATTATAACTTATTATAAGTTAAAAGAAACTAATTTAGTGCTTTAAAACTTTTCTTAGATATTACTTAAAGTAATTATAGCATTATAAGCTATTTTAAAGTATAATAAAAACTTTATTTTTATAATATAAGTAATTTAGTTGCGCATAAAGTTTTTAGCTTAGCGCTTATACACCTTTTTTAAAGGAGTAAAACAACCTACATTAAGTAGCTATAAAAAGTGTAATAAGTAAAAAAGTATATAAATAGTAACGTACCTAACAGGTTAGCTAGCTACTTTTGCTAAGCCCCCACCACACTCTACCTATCTATATAATGCTTTAACAACAACACTAGATTAAATTTTCTAAAGAATGTTAGATACAGCTTACTTTTTAGGCTTTTAAATAAAACTTAAAACTTTTTTTATAACACGCTATAGCTATTTATAATGTCTCTTACATAACACTAAGTAATTAACGCGCTAGATAGCCTTTAAAAGCAGAATACTAGCTTAAATTAAGAAATCTAACTAAGCTTAAAAAAAAGTAGTTATAAAATATATACTTAAGCTTATTACACATAGATTTCTTTTTAAGCTTATAGCTATAGCTAATATAGCTAATTCCTTACGCGTAGAGTGTAATCTAGGCTAGGTTAGCTTAAACTAGCCTAGTATATAAGTTAAGCACTGCTCTAAGTTTATAATAAAGTTTAATTATAAGTATAATTATAAAAAAGTGCTCTATAAGAATTTAAAAGTTATCTAGAGCTAGTTTTACCTAGTAGCTAACATAAAAGCTAAGTATAGTATCTAAAATAAAAACATATATAACTTTAATAAGTTAAGCTTTATAATAGGCTAAATATTAACTAAAGTAGTTATTATAGCTTTAAAAAGACAAGAACAGCTAAAAGTAATATAGTAAAGTAATAAAAAGTAGATAATAGTTATCTAAGGTATTAACATAATAAAGTAAGCTATTTTACTCTTTATTATTTTTAAAGGCTGCTATTACTTTTTTACTTAGTATAAAAAAAAATCTACTTTAGAACTAAGTTATTATAGTCTTTAAAAACAGCTAGATAATAAATAAGCTTAGGCTATAGTAGTTAAAGCACTTTAATAAGCATATAAAAAAAAGGTCATAAGTACTTATTAGCTTTTTATTATTAATAGCTATAAAAGCTATAACTTACTTAATTTCTAGTAGTACTATAAGAAGAATAAAATTATTACTATTTATATGCTTTTACACTTATTACACTTTTTATAGCCTTTTAATGTAGGTTGTTTTGCCTCTTTAAAAAAGGTATATAAGCGCTAAGCTAAAAATCTTATATGTAACTAGATTACTTATATTATAAAACTTAAATTCCTACTATACTTTATACACACTTATAATGCAGTAATTACTTTTAGTAATATTTAAAAAAGGTTTTAAAGCGCTAGTTTAGTCTTATTTAACTTAGAATAAGTTAAAATAGCTCTTAACATTTAGTTATATACTCTATTACTACTACTACTTATTAATAATAAGCTCTAGTAGTTGTAAACTTTAAGTAATACTTTTAAATTTAAGTTATAATTAATGCTTATAAAAGTAAAAATTTAAAAGCATGTAGGTAGCTTACTAATGTTTATAGTAAAGGCTTTTAAAAAGGTTTTAAAGAAGGCATTAATTATTACATATAAGCTAGTATTAGCACAAAAGAAGATTATAAAGCTTTAAGCAGTAAATAAAGCTGCTACATAACATAGATTACATAAAAAGAAGTAGATTTAGGCAAAAAAGACTTTAATAGTTAAAAATAAGGCTTATTTAACTACTTTAAAGAAGTTTAGAGCGCGTAGTAATAGAAAAAAGCTAAAGACATAAGTGCGCGCTAAAAAAGGTAAGCTAAGTTAAAGGTAATGTAAGCAGTATAATTAGACTAGGCATAACTTGCGTATATGTAAAAAAGTAGTAGAAGTAGACTCTAAATAATATCTTATGTTATATTACTTTATACAGGGCTAAAGTGGGCTGTTTTGCGCCAGAATAGGGTGGTTTTAGTAGGGGCTTAGCAAAAGTAGCCGGCCAACCTGTTAGGTACGTTAATAATTTTATTATCTTTATAGTATTACTAAAAATAAAGTAAGTTATAGCTTTTATAGCTGTTAATAACTAGCAGATAGTAGCTGCTAACAGTACACTTTTTTATATGCGCGTTAAAGTGCTTTAACTAGTCTAGACTAAGCTAATTAGTAGTTTAGATATGCTTAAAAATTATAATAACTTAATCTTAAAGTAGATTTTTTTATACTAGTTTAAAAAGTAGTTGCTACTTTAAAAGATAATAAAAGGCAGAATAGCCTACTTTTTAGCATTAATGCTTTAAATAGCTGTTGTCTACTTCTAGTTACCTAGCTAGACTACTTTTAGCTGTTCTTATCTCTTTAAACTTATAATAACTGCTTTAGTAGATATCTAGCTTATTATAAACTTTATTTTGTTAAAGTTATATATGTTATTATTTTAGATGCTATACTTAGCTTTAATATTTTTTATAAAGTTAAACTAGCTTTAAATTACTATAAAATTCTTATAAAAAGCTTTTTTATAGTTATACTTATACTTAAACTTTATTTTAAGCTTTAAGTAACACTTAATAAATATATTAAGCTAGTTTATGCTAACATAGCTTATATTACACTTAATGTGTAAAAAATTAGCTATATTAGCTATAGCTACTAGCTAGGGGGGAAATTCTTACGCATTTAGCTTAAGTATGTGCTAAATAATTACCTACTTTTTATTATTATCTAGCTTTTATAAGTTAGCTGTATAATTAGCTTAGAAAGGTTGTCTAGTGTGTTAGTTACTTATTATTTTTTAAAAGACTTTATAGATAGCTGTAGCATGTTACTTAGAAAGTGTTACATTTTATTTAAAAGCCTAAAGCGTAAGCTGTATCTAACATTTTTTTAACATGTCTAAGTAGTGTTGTTAGGAATACATTAGTATAAGAAAAGTAGTGTAGTAGGGTCTTAGCAAAAGTAAGTAACTTAGGTGTGTAAGCAACTTGCCTATAAAGTACGTTAACACTAAATAACTTTTATAAGCTAATTTTATAGATAACTTATAAAAGCTAAGTAATAATAAAAAGTAAGTAATTATTAAGACTATACTTAAGTTATATACATAAAATTTTTTTTAAATAGTATTTATAGCTAATATAGCTAATTTTTTACGCGCTAAGTATAATCTAGGCTATATTAGCATAAACTAGCTTAGTATGTTTAGAAAGTGTTATCTAAACTTTAAAGTAATATTTAAGCGTAGTATAACTATAAAAAAGCTTTTTATAAAAGTTCTAAAGTAATTTAGAGTAGGTTTAGCCTTATAAAGAATATTAAAGCTAAGTATAGCATTTAAAATAATAACATATATAACTTTAGTAAAATAAGCTTTATTATAGGCTAAATATCTATTAACTATACTTACACTTAAAACTTTACTTTAAGCTTTAAATAACACTTTATAAACATACTAGGCTAGTTTATGCTAATATAGCTTAGATTATGCTTAGCGTGCAAAGAATTAGCTATATTAGCTATAAATGCTATTTAAAGAGAAAATCTTTACATATATAGCTTAAGTATAGTCTTAATAATTACCTACTTCTTATTATTACCTAGCTTTTATAAGTTAGCTATAAAATTAGCTTATAAAGGTTATTTAGCGCTATTATTATTTATTATTTTTTAAAAGACTTTATATATAGCTGCAGCATGTTTTTTTAAAAGGTTTATGTTTTATTAAAAAGCTTAGAGCATAAGCTGTATTTAATATTCTTTTAGCGCATCTAAGTAGTGTTATTAGAAATATATTAGTGTAAAAAAAGTAGTTTAGTAAAGTCTTAGTAAAAGTAAGTAACTTAGGTGTGTAAGCAACTTGCCTGTGAAGTACGTTAAGTATTATGTAACATAGTTATATAATTCTTCTTATGCGTAATAACTATCTAGACTGTAACACTGTTACTATATACAGATACTAGCAACTTTTTGTTTTTATCTAAAGAGTTGCCTTTTGTACTAGTTACCTCTCTTCTATTTAGGCAGGATTCTATAACAAGATAGTGTAGGATCTTTATATAAAAAAGTGTGTGTAATAAAAAAAATAAAAAAATAAGCCTTATATAAAAGTGTTAGTTATTAGTCTAGTTAGTTTAAGGCATCTTTGCACACAGAATCTAGCTAGTCTATAGATGCTTTTTATTTAGACAGAAAAGTAGGTAGTTAAAACTAATAGTTAAAAAGCCTAATTTAGTGTTTTCTTTATATATACATTTATAAAGTTATGTTTACTAACGTACCTAACAGGTTGGCCGGCCACACAGGTTGGCCGGCTACTTTTGCTAAGCCCCTACTAAAACTACTCTATTCTAGCGCAAAACAGCCTACTTTAGCCCTGTGTAAAGTAATATAACATAAGATATTATTTAAAGTCTACTTCTACTATTTTCTTACATATATGTAAGTTATGCTTAGTTTAATTACACTACTTACATTGCCTTTAACTTAGCTTACTTTTTTTAGCGCACACTTATGTCTTTAGCTTTTTTCTATTACTACACACTTTAAACTTCTTTAGAGTAGTTAAATAAGCTTTATTTTTAACTATTAAGGTTTTTTTTACTTAAATTTACTTCTTTTTATGTAATCTATGTTATGTAGTAGCCTTATTTGCTACTTAAAGCTTTATAATCTTTTTTTATACTAACACTAGCTTATGTATAATAATTACTACCCTTTTAAAACCCTTTTAAAGGCCTCTACTATAGACATTAGTAAGCTATTTATATGCCTCTAAATTTTTACTTTTATAAGTATTAATTATAACTTAAATTTAAAGGTATTACTTAAAGTTTATAACTACTAAAGCTTATTATTAATAAGTAGTAGTAGTAATAAAGTATATAACTAAATATTAAATGCTATTTTAACTTATTTTAGGTTAAATAAGACTAAACTAGCGCCTTAAAACTCTTTTTAAATATTACTAAAAGTAATTACTACATTATAAGCGTGTATAAAGCATAGTAAAAACTTAAGTTTTATAATATAAGTAATCTAGTTATACATAAAATCTTTAGCTTAGCACTTATATGCCTTCTTTAAAGGGGTAAAACAACTTATATTAAGAAGCTATAAAAGGTGTAATAAGTGTAAAAGTATGTAAATAGTAATAAACTTTTTTATAGTACTACTAGAAATTAAGTAAGTTATAGCTTTTATAGCTATTAATAATAAAAAGCTAATAAGCACTTATAACCTTTTTTTTTATATACTTATTAAAGTGCTTTAACTACTACAGCCTAAGCTTATTTATTATCTAGCTATTTTTAAAGACTATAATAACCTAGTTCTAAAGTAGATTTTTTTTATACTAAGTAAAAAAGTAATAGTAGCCTTTAAAAATAATAAAAAGTAAAATAGCTTACTTTATTATGTTAATACTTTAAATAACTATTATCTACTTTTTATTACTTTACTATATTACCTTTAGCTGTTTTTATTTTTTTAAAGTTATAATAACTACTTTAGTTAATATTTAGCTTATTATAAAGCTTAACTTATTAAAGTTATACATGTTTTTATTCTAGATACTATACTTAGCTTTTATGTTAGCTACTAGGTAAAACTAGCTTTAAATAACCTTTAGATTTTTATAAAGCACTTTTTTATAATTATACTTATAATTAAACTTTATTATAAACTTAGAGTAGTGCTTAACTTATATACTAGGCTAGTTTAAGCTAACCTGGCCTAGATTATGCTCTACGCGTAAGAAATTAGCTATATTAGCTATAGCTATAAGCTTAAAAAGAAATTTATATATAATAAGCTTAAGTATATACTTAATAACTACTTTTTTTTTAAGCTTAGTTAGATTTCTTAATTTAGGCTAGTTAGCATTTTACTTATAAAGTCTATTTAGCGTGTTAATTACTTAGTGTTATGTAAAAGACATTATAAATAGCTATAGTGTGTTATAAGAAAAGTTTTAAGTTTTATTTAAAAGCCTAAAAAGCAAGCTATATTTAATGTTCTTTAGAAGATTTAATCTAGTGTTATTATTAAGGCATTATGTAGATAGGTAGAGTGTGGTAGGGGCTTAGCAAAAGTAGCTGGCCAACCTGTGTAGCTGGCTAACCTGTTAGGTACGTTATTAATTTACTTAATTTTTATAATCTCTCTTTTTTTTATATAATTTATAAAGTAATATAATGTTAAATATAAGTTATTTTTTACTAGTAGTGCTTAGCTTAATAAAGTAATTATATAAAGACCTTAAATCTATGTAGATTACTACTAAGATTAGTAGTAGTTTAAGTATTTATATAATCTACTATAGAGTTATACTAAAAGTAATTATATTATTAAACTCTTTAACTATTTTATATAGTTTACTAGTAAGAACACTCTTAGTTACTCTGTTATACTTAGTATTTTAAAGTAGTTACTTTATTTTATATAGTTTTTATTACTTAATATAATTAAAAATCCTAGCTATAAGCTAAAGCTTTTATTATTAGTAAATAATTTATTTATAAAAATAAATAATATACTTCACAGGCAAGTTGCTTACACACCTAAGTTGCTTACTTTTGCTAAGACTTTACTACACTACTTTTTTACACTAATGTATTTCTAATAACACTACTTAAACATGTTAAAAAAAATGTTAAATGTAGCTTATGCTTTAAGCTTTTAAATAAAATATAATACTTTTTAAGCAACATGCTACAGCTATTTATAACAGTTTTTAAAAGATAATAAGTAACTAACATACTAGATAACTTTTCTAAGCTAATTATATAGCTAACTTATAAAAGCTAGATAATAATAAGAAGTAAGTAATTATTTTGCACATACTTAAGCTAGATGCGCAAGGATTTCCCCTCTAGCTAGCAGCTATAGCTAATATAGCTAATTCTTTACACGCTATGTATAATATAGGCTATATTAGTATAAACTAGCTTAATATATTTATTAAGTGTAAGTATAACTATAAAAAAGCTTTTTATAAAATTTTTATAGTAATTTAAAGCTAGTTTAACTTTATAAAAAATATTAAAGCTAAGTATAGCATTTAAAATAATAACATGTATAACTTTAATAAAATAAAGTTTATAATAAGCTAAATATCTACTAGAGTAGTTATTATAAGTTTAAAAAATATAAGAACAGCTAAAAGCAGTCTAGCTAGGTAACTAAAAGTAGACAATAGCTATTTAGAGCATTAATGCTAAAAAGTAAGCTATTTTACTTTTTATTATTTTTTAAAGTAGCAACTACTTTTTAAACTAGTATAAAAAAAATCTACTTTAAAATTAAGTTATTATAATCTTTAAGTGTAGCTAGACTACTAATTAGCTTAGCCTAGACTAGTTAAAGCACTTTAACATGTATATAAAGAAGTGTACTATTAGTAGCTACTATCTACTAGTTATTAATAGCTATAAAAGCTATAACTTACTTTATTTCTAGTAACGTACTTCATGGGCGAGTTGCTCACACACCTGAGTCGCTTACTTTTGCCAAGACCCTACTAAACCACCCTTCCTACACTAATGCATTCCCTACAACACTACTTAGACACGCTAAAAGAATGTTAGATACAGCTTATGCTCTAAGCTTTTAAATAAGATATAAAACTTTTAAAGAAATATGCTGTAGCTATGTGTAAGGTTCTATAAAAGATAATAAATAACTATAGCGCTAGACAACTTTTACAAGCTAATTCTATAGCTAAATTACAAAGGCTAGGTAATAAAAAGAAGCAGGTAATTATTAAGACTATACTTAAGCTATATGCGTAAGGAATTTCCCCTTAGATAGCATTTATAGCTAATATAGCTAATTCTTTGCGCGCTAAGCGTAATCTAGGCTATGTTTGCATAAACTAGCCTAGTATGTTTGTGAAGCGTTATTTAGAGCTTAAAGTAACGTTTAAGCGTAAGTATAACTATAAAAGAGCTTTCTACAAGAGTCCTAGGGTAATTTAGAGTAGGTTTAGCCTTATAGAGAATATTAAAGCTAAGTATAGCATCTAGGATAATAACATGTACAACTTTAGCAAGATAGGGTTTATAATTAGCTAGATATCTCTTAACTATACTTGCGCTTAAAACTTTACTTTAAGCTCTAAATAACACTTTACAAATATACTAGGCTAGTTTATGTAAACATAGCCTAGATTACGCTTAGCGCGCAAAGAATTAGCTATATTAGCTATAAATGCTATCTAAGAGGAAATTCCTTGCGCATATAGCTTAAGTATAGTCTTAACAATTACCTGCTCCTTTTTATTGCCTAGCCTTTATAATTTAGCTGTAGAATTAGCTTATAAAGGTTATCTAGTGCTATAGTTATTTATTATTTTTTATAAGACTTTACACATAGCTACAGCACATTTCTTTAAGAGTTTTATGTTTTATTTAAAAGCTTAGAGTGTAAGCTGTATCTAACATTCTTTTAGCGCGTTTAAGTAGTGTTATAGGGAATGCATTAGTGTAGGAAGGGTGGTTTAGTAGGGTCTTGGCAAAAGTAAGCAACTTAGGTGTGTGAGCAACTCGCCTATAAAGTACGTTAATACTATAAAAATAATAAAATTATTACTATTTATATGCCTTTTTACTTATTATACTTTTTATAGCTACTTAATATAAGTTATTTTACTTTTTTAAAAAAAGTGTATAAGTGCTAAGCTAAAAACCTTATACATAACTAAATTACTTATATTATAAAAATAAAGTTTTTACTATGCTTTAAAGTAGCTTATAAGGCTATAATTACTTTTAGTAATATCTAAAAAAAGTTTTAAAGCGCTAAATTAGTTCTTTTTAACTTATAATAAGTTATAATAGGCTTTAATATAAAGTTATGCACTTTATTACTACTACTACTTATATATAACAAGCTCTAGTAGTTATAAACTTTAAGTAATACTTTAAAACTTAAGTTATAATTAATACTTATAAAAATAAAAATTTAAAAGTATATAAATAGTTTACTAACTTTTATAGTTAAAGTGTTTAAAAAAGTTTTAAAAAAAGTAGTAATAATTATATATAAGTTAGTGTTAGTATAATAAAAAATTACTAAGCTTTAAGTAGCTAATAAAGCTACTATATAATATAAATTATATAAAAAAAAGTAAATTAAAGTAAAAAAAACTTTAATAATTTAAAAAAGCCTCTACTTAATAGCTTTAAAAGAGTTTAAAGTGCACAGTAATAAAAAAAAGTAAAAAAGTAGGTATAAGCTAAAGTAAGTAAGCTATTTTAAAGGCGCTGCAGATAGTGTAATTAGACTAAGTATAACACATAAATGTGTAAGTAAGAAGTAGAAGTAGTATCTAAATAATATTCTAGGCTGTACTGTACTATATAGTGCTAGAGCAGGTTGTTATAGGCTATAATAGAGTTTATTAGGGTGGAGTCTTAGCAAAAGTAAGCAACTTAGATGTGTACGCAACTCGCCTGTGAAGTACGTTAGCTTTATGTAGTCTAGTTATAGTAGCATAAAAGTAAGTCTTTTACTACTATTATCTATCTACTACTAGATGTGTACATTAAGGGCTTTAATGTCTTTATGCAAAGAGTTTATAGTTTAAGTAGCAACTAAGAAATTAAATACTATCTTTAGTTAACACACTAAAGTAATATATACTTCTCTAGCTCTTTATATAACATACTAGTGTACAGCATTCTCTACTATAGCATTAATTATATAAAAGTTCTTTACTTAACTTTTCTAAGTAAAAGTAACTTTATTTTATATAAGCTAAATTTTTTTTATTAAATTTAATAAGCTAGTTCTTAGATAGCATAGTTTTACTTTTTATATAAAAATTTACTTTTTGTTAAATAGGCTCTAACTGTAACGATTCTCGTTCCATCTCGGGTCGCCCGGAACCCATCCGAAGGGTCCCCGTATCGGCTCTGACCCTGGCTCAACCCTGACTCGACCTGGCCCCGACTCTGCCCTGCCCCCTGCTGTTACCCCTATTCCCTCATGTATTTAGTCGCACCTCGCCTGTAGCTAGCTCAGTAGTTTTCTGATATCCTTTTGTACAAGGCCTATAGGTGTCAATGGCATTCCCAGGTTCAGAGTCCCCACGCACTCCCATATGCCTCTGAGTGGATTCCCTCCGCATTCGGACCCATTGTCTTGCCTGCGCCGTTACACTAACAGCTAGCTGCTTATAGTATAAGCGCTTAAGTAGCAAGAGTAAGAGTAGTGTACAGTGTGCACAGCGTACAGGGTAGGTAAGGTAAGGGCAACATGTTTCTAGTTCTATTGCTCTTGTCTTTCCTCTGTATAGAGAAAAAGGGGGATATCTAGATGTTCGCGCATAGAGGTTCGCGCACGAGCATCATGTGACATAGATACGTGATCCTGCTTGTGCGCGATCGCTTGTATCCAGGCCGTGACGCTGCTGCTGCGTACAGACACTTTTTATAGTTTATTTTTCTTTTTTTATATAAAGTTTTTTATTATAATACTTAAAGTATTATCTATTTATAAGCTAGTTATACTAAAAGTGTGCTCTTCTTTATTTATAATTACAAAGTAGAGGTTATATAAAAAAAATGTGTATATATAGCTTTTTTTTATAGTAGTTATAGAATGTTTTAAACTAATATAGGCCTAATTCTACAGCTGTATATAAGAGTTATATAACCTAAATGTTAAATAGGCTCTGTTAGCTAGCTGCTTATAGTATAAGCACTTAAGTAGCAAGAGTAAGAGTGGTGTACAGTGTGCACAGCGTACGAAGTAGGTAGGGTGGGGGCAACATGTTTCTAGTTCTGTATTGCTCTTTCTTTCCTCTGTTAGAGGAAAAGGGGAATATCTAGATGTTTGCGCATAGAGGTTTGCGCACAAGCATTATATAACATAGTTACATAATCCTTCTCTTACGCAATAACTATCTAGACTGTAACACTATTGCTATATACAGACACTAGCAACTTTCTATTTTTGCCTAAGGAGTTGCCTTCTGTACTAGTTACCTCCCTCCTGTTTATACAGGTCTATCTAAATATGTTCTGCCTATACTTTATCCTATTTATTAAAACTTGCCCTAGTAATGCTATATATTAGAATAGGCTAGTTATACTTTATAAATAGCTTTATAAATAATATAAAGTGTTTAAGCTATTATTATCTAGCCTTATACACTTGTCTTGTAAATGTCTAGTAGTGTACAGGCTATTTATGCAGGATTCTGTAGCAGAATAGTGCAAGATCTTTGCGTAGAGAGGTGTGTGCAATAGAAAAGACAAAAAAAATAAGCTTTATACAGAGGTGTTATTAGTCTAGTTAGTCTAAGGCATCTTTACGCATAGAATCTAGCTAGTCTATAGATGCTTCTATCTAGACAAAGAGGCAGTTAGTTAGGACTAATAATTAAAAAGCTTAATAAGGTAATTATATAAAAACCTTAAATCTATGTAGATTACTACTAAAATTAGTAGCAGTTTAAGTGTTTATATAATTTACTATAAAGTTATACTAAAAGTAATTACATTATTAAACTCTTTAACTATTTTATATAGTTTGCTAGTAAAAACACTTCTAGTTACTCTTTTACACTTAGTAGAATTCTAGTGTATAATATTACCTAGTATTTTAAAGTAGTTACTTTATTCTATATCGTCTTTATTACTTAGTATAATTATAAATCTTAGCTATAAGCTAAGGTCTTTATTATTAGTAAATAATTTATTTATAAAAATAAACAGCTTTATGCAGTCTAGTTGTAGTAGCATAAAAGTAAGTCCTCTGCTACTGTTATTTATCTACTACTAGATGCGTATATTAAGAGCTTTAATGTCTTTATATAAAGGATTTATAGTTTAGGTAGTAACTAAGAGATTAAATGCTGCCTCTAGTTAACACACTAAGGTAATATATACTTCTTTAGCTCTTTATATAACATACTGTTGTACAGCATCTTCTGCTATAACATGGTCCACAAGCGAATGTTCAACACAAGCGAGTGTTCTGTCCCACTACTAAATTTAACTTTAAAGACTATTAATTTAACAACGCAAAAATATACTATATAAAATAAACTACTATAAGATTATTTAATATCCTTACATGTATAAGAGTTATGCCTAGGCTTATTACAGCGCTTAAAGCGCTGTACGCGCGCTGCGCTGCTTTTAGCAGTTAACTTCTTTTAAGGCATTTTGCTACCTTTTACTATACTAGTAAGCTTCTAAGTACTTAACTTAAAGCCCTAATAACTTGTTAAAGTTTTTTCTTTTTAAATTTACTTTTTTTTACACTGCTTATACTTTGTAGCTGCCTTATAGGCTCTCTCTAGGGCAGCTGCTTAATTGCGCTATAGAATAGCAACATAAGCTATCTTAGTAGCGCCCTTACTTAGCTACTTTACTAGATTAAGCATAGCAAAAAAAGATAAATTTTAATGCTTTTAAATTTAATTATATAGTAAAGTTAACTAAGCCTTAACTTTATAAAAATTGCTAAGTGTTTAAGCCTTCTAGGCAGTATTTAGTAGTAGAGTAGCTAGCTAATTAGGTAGCTGTATATTAAGCTTTAAGAGCACTAGCTCTAGGTTAAATAAGACTAGTCCTGTAGCTCTAAAGCCTGCGCAGATATTATCTATTATAATTAAGCAACTAAATGCTACTTTAAAGGCTAGTAAGAAAGTTAGCTTGTTAATATTGTTAATCTAGTAGCAGATTAACTAGCTAATTTTAGTACTGTATGCGCGCTTTAACAGCAAAAAGCAGCTAATGTTAAGCAGCTGTAGAATATGTAACGCGTGTGCTAGCATACAGAGCGCTATAATACGCCTCTACTTACAGAGCTTTAGGAATTTAACAGAGTAATAGCTTTTATAGCTATTAAAAATAAGTAGCTACTATAAGCCTACTAAGTAATCTTTTATGTGTAGATTAAAGTGCTCTAGCTATGTAATTCTATGTTTATTAGTTATCTAGCTGTTGTTGCTAACACTAATAGCCTAGTCCTTTAGTATATCCTTATTTTTATACTAGGTAGATAGGTAATGCTTGCCTTTAAAAATTATGTATAGAGGTATTACCTACCTATCTGCGTTAATGCCTATAATAACTGTCACCTATTTACAGTTACTTAGCTGTATAGCCTTTAGCTAATTACGTCTATCTGTGCCTATAATAACTATTTAGCTTAATATAACCTCTATCTAAAAGCCTGTCTTATTAAAATTATATGTGTCCTAATCTATAATGCTGTACTTTAATTATGTAGCTTTTATAAGCTTAAACTACTTGCTTATAATTACTAGATCTTTACATTTTGCTTATTAGTAATTATATAGTTAGCTAAGGTAGGTTTTAACTGCTAGTGTACGCGCAACAAAGTTAGATAGCTAGTTAATACCTGCTAGTAGAGCGCTGCGCTTAGTAAGAAGCTTGTTAGCTATCTTTTGTACAGCACCTAGAGTAGGCGCAAATCCTTAGAAATCTAGATTAAGTATATGCTTAATAATTACCTCCTCTTCTAGCTTTATAAGCTTCTTGTTGTTAGCTATATAGTTGCGTTGCATAGTTATCCCTGCGCGTTATTAGCAGAGAGCTATTTAATTAACATTATAAAGTGCTGCAGCGCGCCTCTTAGTTAAAGACGTGTCTTTATTAAGAGCTTAAATAGCTAGGTTAATTCTAGCCTCTTTTAAAGATAATTAATTATATAGTTGTTAATGCATCGCAGTTAGTAGTAGGTTAGCTGCGTTTTGGTGGTGGGACGGAACACTTGCTTGTGTTGAACATTCGCTTGTAGACCATGTTAGCATTAATTATATAAAGGTCTTTTACTTAACTTTTTTAGATAAGAGTAACTTTACCTTATATAAGCTAGATCTTCTCTTTATTAAATTTAATAAGCTAGTTTTTAGATAGTATAGTCTTCTTTTTTATGTAAAAGTTTACTTTCTGTAGTTTATTCTCCTCTTTCTATGCAAAGTTTTTTATTATAATGCTTAAAGTATTATTTATTTATAAGCTAGTTATACTAAAAGTGTTTTTTTTTATTTATAATTAAAAAGTAAAAGTTATATAAAAAAATGTGTATGCGTAGCTTTTTTTATAGTAGTTATAGTATGTCTTAAACTAATATAGGCCTAATTCTATAGCTCTATATAAAGGTTATACAACCTAGAAGATTATATTTAGTAGAAAGTTCTAGCGCATCTTTTTTAGTAGCTTTGTGTACAGCGTGCGTAGAAGCTTATCTATTAATTAGATGTATGCTTCTGTAATATTACATAGTTTAAAATATATTTTATACATAGCCTTTAGGCTTACTTTTATAACTAAAAGTAGTCTCTAGCTTATTCTTTAAATAGTTAGTAATTAAGTAAAAAAAAATTATTATTTTATTAAAGTAGCTAGTAAACACTAGGCAGGATTTTTTATATAGTTAAGTTATTTTACCTTTTACTTCTTATAACGTACTTCACGGGCGAGTTGCTCACACACCTGAGTTGCTTACTTTTGCCAAGACCCCACCCTAATAAACTCTATTATAGCCTATAACAACCTGCTCTAGCACTATATAGTACAGTACAGCCTAGAATATTATTTAAATACTACTTCTACTTCTTACTTACATATATGCGTGTTATGCCTAGTCTAATTACACTGTCTGTAGCGCCTTTAGAATAGCTTTCTTACTTTAGCTTACACCTGCTTTTTTACCTTTTTCTTATTACTGCGCGCTCTAATCTTTTTTAAAGCTGTTAAGTATAAGCTTTTTTAAATTATTAAAGTTTTTTTTACTTTAATCTACTTTCTTTTATGTAATTTATGTTATATAGTAGCTTTATTAGCTACTTAAAGCTTAGTAATTTTCTATTATACTAATACTAGCTTATATATAATTATTACTACTCTCTTTAAGACTTTTTTAAACACTTTAACTATAAAAGTTAGTAAACTATTTATATACTTTTAAATTTTTATTTTTATAAGTATTAATTATAACTTAAGTTTTAAAGTATTACTTAGAGTTTATAACTACTAAAGCTTATTATATATAAGTAGTAGTAGTAGTAATAAAGTGCGTAACTTTATATTAAGGCTTATTATAACTTATTATAAGTAAAAAGGAACTAATATAGTGCCTTAGAACTTTTTTTAGATATTACTAAAAGTAATTATAGCATTATAAGCTACTTTATAGCATAGTAAAAACTTTATTTTTATAATATAAGTAATTTAGTTATGTATAAAGTTTTTAGCTTAGCACCTATACACTTTTTTTAAAAAAGTAAAACAACTTACATTAAGTAGCTATAAAAAGTGTAATAAGTAAAAAGGTATATAAATAGTAATAATTTTATTATTTTTATAGTATTACTAGAAATAAAGTAAGTTATAGCTTTTATAGCTATTAATAACTAGTAGATAGTAGCTACTAATAGTACACTTTTTTATATGTGTGTTAAAGTGCTTTAACTAGTCTAGACTAAGCTAATTAGTAGTCTAGCTGCGCTTAGAGATTATAATAACTTAATTTTAAAATAAATTTTTTTTATACTAGTTTTAAAAGTAGTTGCTACTCTAAAAAATAATAAAGAGTAGAATAGCCTACTTTTTAGCATTAATGCTCTAGATAGCTGTTATTTACTTCTAGTTACCTAGCTAGACTGCTTTTAGCTGTCTTTATCTCTTTAAACTTGTAATAACTGCTCTAGTAAATATCTAGCTTATTATAAACTTTATTTTATTAAAGTTATATATGTTATTATCTTAGATACTATACTTAGCTTTAATATTCTTTATAAAGTTAAACTAGCTTTAAATTACTATAAAAATTTTATAAATAGCTTTTTTATAGTTATACTTACACTTAAACTTTACTTTAAGCTTTAAGTAACACTTAATAAATATATTAAGCTAGTTTATGCTAACATAGCCTATATTACACTTAGCGTGTAAAGAATTAGCTATATTAGCTATAGCTGCTAACTAGGGGGGAAATTCTTACGCATCTAGCTTAAGTATGTGCTAAATAATTACCTACTGTAACGGCGCAGGCAAGACAATGGGTCCGAATGCGGTATGAATCCACTCAGAGGCATATGGGAGTGCGTGGGGACTCAGAGACCTAGGAATACCAATAACACCTATAGGCCTTGTACGTAGGATATCAGAAAACTACTAAGCTAGCTACAGGGGCGAGGTGCAACTAAATACATAAGGGAATAGGGGTAACGGCAGGGGGCTAGGCAGAGTTGAGTTAGGGTCGAGCCAGGGTCGGAGCCGATACGGAGACCCTTCGGATAGGTTCCGGGGCGACCCAAGATGGAACGATTCATGAGAATTGTTACACTACCCCCCCCTCTGTAGACTAATAGTCCCTATTAGTAGTAGTTATAGTACAAAGTATTGCTGTTATATCCTCTGCATCCTTAAAACAAAACTAGTCTAATTTAGCTAGGTGTCCTTACTAAGTATTCCTTTGCACTACTAGCAGTGTCCTTAGAGTTATAATACTCTTATGTATAACTATAAATTTACTTTTTACTCTTATACTTTATTATCTGCTAAGTAATCTATGCCTTCTACACTAGCTTTAAAAGCCTTAATCTACTTATATAAGGCCCTTAGAGGTCTTAGCTAATTTAGATGCTTATTATAAAAGGCCTTTAGTTTATAAGGAGAACCTATAAAATTTAAAGCCTTATACTAAACTAGATTAGAGTTGTGTCCTACTTATTTTACCTAGTACTTAAGCGTTTTCTAGTAGAGCTTACTAGCAAGTATTTCCTCTACTTCCTACTCCTCTACTTTATTAATAGTAATTCTAGGGGGTTTTAAAAGTTCTTGTCTTAGAAGTAAATTCTAAGGGTCTTTGCAGAGCATGTTTAGTGCAAAGATGTTATGTATCTTTAACCCTAAAAGTAGCTCTAGGCAGTATAAGTTACTAACTTACTTAAGTACCTTAAAAGGACTTTTTTATTAATTAGATAGTTTTTAGCTAGGTCTCTAAACAGCTAGGTTCTCTGTGCTTAGGTAGACTATGTCGCTAACCTTCTAGTTAACTAGCCAGCAGTGGCAGTTAACTACAGTTTGCATCTAATCCTAGGCCTTTTCTATATAGGTCTTTGCTAGCTTCTAGGCTGCGTGCATGCAGGTTGCTAATGCTAGGGCATTCTTCTAATTTAACTTATCTGTAGCTATAATAGAATCTGTAGAATGTTTCTAGTCCTAGCTTTAACATAGTTTAGAGCTATATAAGACTTAATATAAAAACATTTTAATTATTACATAGGGCAAGGTTATCTAAGCCTAATTAATTAGGGGCAGTAAAGAACTCTAGTTATCTTAGTAAAAAAATATAAAAGGCCTTAGTCTTTAATTAATATACTTATTTATAATCTTTATTTAGCTATCTGTTTTCTTATAATAGGCAGTAGAGAGCTTAACTTTTACACTTAAAATTTAACAGAATTTAGACTAGAAACTAGATACAAACTAAGGTCCTTAATTAAAAATAATAGTTTTAGGTATGTAGCTAAAACAGTACACTTATTAAATAAACAAAGCAGCTATTTTCTAGGCGTTAATTATTTTATAGCAAGGGATAGAAATAGCTTGTTTAGACAGGTAATTAATTATAACTATAATCTAATTATATCTAGACTTATCTTTAAAAAACTCCTTAAAGTTAATGCACAGGTGCTGCATTAGTTAAGCAGGAATTAGTAGGGGGTAGATAAAGCCTAGAGTTTAGGTCTATTTTAGATAAGCCTTATAACAGGGGAGGTAATTCTGTATATATTATTTACAAGTAGCTTCTATACTCTTTTAGTAGTACTTTTAGGCTAGTAACTAATAAGTCTTAGTAGCACTAGGATGTGCTAAAGATACTTAGTTGTAGACTTCTTAGATAAGTTAAGTACACAGTAATAAGTCTACTAGCACACATAAGCAGTTAGCATAAAGGAGTAGTCTGTTTCCTATCTAATAATAGTAAAGTAGGAGTTCTTGCTTTTATATAAAAAAGGCTTAATTCTTTTAAAGTAATATATTAATTAATTTTAAAGAATCTAGAGACATAACCTAGTCTAGTTCTTCTATAATATTTAGTGTAGCTACTTAAGTTGTTGTTTAAGTAATATAGTACTAGGCTAGTTTAGAGTTAATTTAAAAGTAAAGTTAGTGCAGTCCTAGTAGGACCCTTAACCTATTATTAGTTTAAGCTGCTTTTAAATTTTCTACATCTTATTTATAACAACTAAGAATGTCTGCCCTAGTGTTGTTCTTACTAAGAGTGTACTTAATTTAAAAGTAATACTAAGCTAACTTTTTAGCCTAATAGACTTAATAAGCATTTAGCACCTTTATTATTATAAAGTACTTTAATAAATAATAATTAGTATATACTAGAGTGCTTGTTACTATAGATGTAAGCTTAGCCCTTTATTATTTAAACATAGTAATAATTACAAATAGCTTCTTATTATATATCTTCTAGTTTAGCTCTAAACTAGATAGGACCTTACTATAGAATAATACAAGGCACTAATTTCTATCTGCTTGTTCCTAAGAAAGGACTTCTGCTACTACTCTATTAAAAGTGTTAGTTTTAATTTTAGTTTACAACATAAAGTTAAAATAGTAAAGAGTAGGTATTTTTAATAGCTTAGACTTTAGCTTTTTAAAAGCTACATTACACTCTAAAGTCTATATAAAAAAGGTAGTAAAGCTTTAAAGCATAATAATTAGTTTTACTATATAAAAGAATTTTAAAATAAATTACTAATAAAATCTAGTAAAGCCTAAGAAGGATTTTACACTTATTACAGTAGTAGGTGCCTGCTAGTTGCGTAGCACTTCTACTTTCTCTAGGTTAACCTCTAGTCCTTTATTTAAAAGTATATAGCTAAGATACTTTATTTAAGTAATATAAAATTTACTTTTTCTAATCTTTACTTATAATTCTGCTTACTAGAGCCTTTCTAAAACTTTCTTAACATAAAAGATATAAGTTGCTTTGTCTTTAAAGTAAATAAAAATGTTATTAAAATAAGTAATACAGAAATTATCTAGATAGTTAATTAATATGTTATTTATATAGCGCTAGTAAGTTACTAGACTATTACATAATCTAAAAGGCAAAACTTTACACTTATAAGTTCTATATTATGTCTAAAAGGTAGTACACTCTTTAGAGCTTAGATCTATCCTAATTTTATTAAAAGCTGCGTAAATATTAAACTTAGTAAAAATTACTACCTTAGTAGGTCTTAACAGGAGTTTGTCTATACGCAGTATTAGATACACATTTTTGCAGGTAAGAGCGTTAAGTTTACAGTAATTAACATAAATATATAAGTCACTATTTAGTTTCTATACATAAAGGATAAGAGATGTAAAAGGGCTCTAACTTTACTTAATAAAGCTATATTTTAGATTATTTATAACATATTTCTTTATTGCCTCTAGCTTCTTAAGGTTCTGTTTGTACAACAGACTGTAACTGTTAGGGAGAGGCTCTGTAAGAACAATCTTGTAGTTATATAGACAATGTACTAGTAGCTAGTAAGCTGCTGTGTGGCTAAATACATCTTAGTACTAATAGTATTTAGAGGGTAATTAAAGGTTTACTAATACTTTAGTTTTATATTTAGTGTCTAACTATAAAGCTTACTTGTCTTTAATTAACTACTTAATTTTATAAATAAAAGTTAAAAAGAACTTATTCTTTTTTTTTTATGTTAAAATAAAAAGCATTTGCTAAAATTAAAGTAATAGTAGCTAAATAGACCTTCTTTAGGCCTATTCTAGACTTTTTAATAAATAGGCAGAAGAATAATTTAAGTGTCTTTAGACTATAGATAATAAAAGATCTATAGAATTTTAGTAGCCTTAGTAAACCCTTAATGCAGTAGATTGTTAGGCTGTATAACTACTAAAATTAGTTCTTTTTCTATAGTGCGTTGCGTTATTTAATATCTAGCTCTACTTCTTTATTGCGCGTAGGCTAGGTTAATTACATAAGCAAAGGCAGCAAAGGTTTATAAGTAGGCAGATATTTGCTAGGCTATATAATCTAATTCCTCTTTATATCTAAATAAAGTTTAAAACAACATAACTATTTAATGCTAATAATATAATCTTAAAAGCTAAAGTTTATAATAATAAAAAAGCAGTTTTAGATGCTTCTCCTATTAATTTATATATATAGGCAGATATACTAGTAGACAGGGACTTAGATCTAATCTTAAAAGCCCTTAACTATAACTTTAAATAGTAAGCGTTAGATAAAGATATAGAAGCATTAAAATAATAACTTAGCAGTTAGTAAGTTAATAAATAAAAAACTATAAGCACTAGTATTAACTAAAAAATTTAAACAGACTCTAATGCTTTTTAAATATAAAATAGTAGGGACTTAGAAGTGTTTTCCTTTAAACAAGTGTAACAGATTAATGTTTAATAGATTATACTTACTTAAGCCTAAGATAAAAAGTTTTTCTAAGTGTTACTATTTTTTATCTAAAAAGTATCTAGATTAAAATTATTTATGTTTATAAATTCTTTTTTAGAATCTTACTACTCTACCTTTATTTTTTATACTTTAAGGATAGGGCAGTTGCTAGTAAAATGTCCTAGTTTTTTATAATTATAATAGTTGCTAAAAGTTGTCTGTCTTTCTAAAGCAGGTGTTTAGCTAGATTGTCTATAGGTAACTAAAGTAGACTAGGGTACTAACAGAGATGCAGGTTAGGGTGCACTAGAATAGTATACTGCCTTAGATGTATTACTAGAAACCTTCTAAGACTAATCTATACTAAGTCTAATAGTAGACTGTTAGGTAAGATTAATAGTTTACTTTAAAATAGTAGGGGTATTCCTTCTTTCTATGTTATAGGCTGTTAGGTAGGCTACTATTATCTTAAAAAAGCCCTTCTAAGTGTGTTTAAAACCTAAGTTTAGTACTCTTAGGCTAGGCAGTATCTTCTTCTATAAGTAGAAGAACTATTCTAACTTTAATATAAAACTTTTAATAGCAGCACTAATAAAGTAAGCTTTAAAGGCAGAAAATGCTTTTTCTTTACTTATTTTTAAAGTTTAAAACACCTGTTGCACCTTTGTCTTTTTATTACTAGTAATAAAGTATGTTTATAAAAGCTTAATTATTTCTTTTGTGTTTTTAAACTAAAAGTTGTCTAATTTAGCTAGGTATCTAGGCTCTAGGTATTCCTTCGCGATACTAGCAGTGTGTCCCTATACTAGCGCTATGTGTGCGCGCTTACTCTAATAGTAATCTGCATTAATGTTAAGTCTATCTATAATAAAGGCTTACTATTATTTAAATGTAAGTTCTTTGCTGTCTGTAAGGTTCTTAATCTTAGGCATGTGTTTAGTAAAGTAGCTTTAAAGGAGCTTAGGGGTGCCTAAAAGGTCTCTTACTATTAGTGTAGTAAAGTTAATTTAAGGCATTATTAGGGGTAATTTAGTAGTTAGTAAAAGTTAATTAAAACTAATAGTTTTTAATCTAGTTAGCTATTTAATTTATACCCTTAATTAAGCAACTTAGTTTTTAAGGGCTATACTGCTAGGGTTTAACTTTAAATTTAGTAGGTTTTTAGCTTTAGGTTCTATAAAAGAGGGTTTAGCTGTTAAAGTTAGTAGTAGTTTAGTTTTAAGAGCAGGCATTTTACCTTAGCTGTAGCTAGAATAGGTTGCAGTCTTTATAATAAGATCTAATAGTAGTTAAGAGTTAGGCATTAGTAGTTATCCTTAATCTTAATAAGTTATTAGTAGTCTCTAAGTTTCTACCTTAGCGCACTTTTTACAACTTTTTTAAAGGCAATTCTAATTATAAGGGATAAAAAGTTCTAAACCTAAAGGCTTTAGTTAATAGAAAGTCTCTAGAATTTTATCTATACTAACTAAATAATTTAATGTAACAGTGTGTAAAAATAGTAACCTAAACTAAATTAGACGCTTCTTAGAGTTAGACATAGTTAAATAAATAATTAATATAATATTATTAATAAGGCTATTACTAGCAAAAGCAAGTTTTTTAATATAATGTAACAGCGCAGGCAAGACAATAGGTCTAAATGCAGTATAAATCCACTTAGAGGCATATAGGAGTGCGTAGGGACTTAGAGACCTAGGAATACTAATGACACCTATAGGCCTTGTACGTAGGATATCAGAAAACTACTAAGCTAGCTACAGGGGCGAGGTGCAACTAAATATATAAGGGAATAGGGGTAACAGCAGGGGGCTGGGCAGAGTCAAGTCAGGGTCGAGCCAGGGTCGGAGCCGATACGGAGACCCTTCGGATAGGTTCCGGGGCGACCCGAGATGGAACGATTCATGAGAATCGTTACACCTACTTTTTATTATTATCTAGCTTTTATAAGTTAGCTGTATAATTAGCTTAGAAAAGTTATTTAGTGTGTTTGTTACTTATTATTTTTTAAAAGACTTTATAAATAGCTGCGGCGTATTACTTAAAAAGTGTTATGTTTTATTTAAAAGCCTAAAGTATAAGCTACATCTAATATTTTTTTAACATATTTAAGTAGTGTTATTAGAAATGCATTAGTGTAGAAAAAGTAGTGTAGTAGAGTCTTAGCAAAAGTAAGTAACTTAGGTGTGTAAGCAACTTGCCTGTAAAGTACGTTATAAAGTAAAGGTTAAAAATCTAACTTTTATGCCTTATTAAGTTATATGCTATAACTTTAAAAGTGCTATTAGTAATTAAAGTGTTTATTTTTATATAGTTTAATTCTTTAAATAGTTTTTTAGGTGTAGTAATTACACTATCTATATAAAGCTTAATAAATAAAGCTTAATTATTCTTTTTTTTAAGTTAAAAATACTTAGTCTAGACTTTATGTAAGTTTTCTTTACCTTTTACTTTTTTTAGTATCTATATCTTCTCTTTACACTAGTGCAGCATTGCTATTTTAAGGGGCTTAGTCTATAGTAGGCTCTAGTTTTACCTTTATAACATTTTTATAAAGTTGTTTTCTTTTTCTCTTTTATAAAAAATCTCTTTATATAGAAGTTAGTTTATTTAGGTTTTTTATTATAAGTAAGTTATTTTTTTCTTTTTCTTTATAGTATAGTTTAACCTGTGTATATTAGAGCTTTAGTAGGCTATTTTTTTTAATAATAATATTTCTTTCTTTAATGCTTTTAATTTTATATAGGCTAGTCTAGCCTTTTTTTTTTTTTATGCTATAATCTCTAAGCTAAAAGAAAAGTTAAGAACTTTATATATTATAAAGCTATTATAAGTGTTAATTATATAATTAATATTTACTTTTATATAGTTTTTTTTAAAGTATTTTTATTACCTTTTACACAGCACTTACTTATATAATAATATTTAGTAATAGTAAAAAGTTTAAGTTAATTCTTAGGTATGCTCTAAAGACTAGCAGTGTAAGTACTAGACTATGCAGACTAGCAGTATTATTTAAAGCCTTAACTACTATCTGCAGAATAGCCTTATTTTTTGTATAGTTACCTAGCTTAGTCTTTAAAATGTTAAACACTTATTAAAGAGGTGTATGCGCACGCTTAACCTTTCTAACTACTTAATATACTTTTATAGGCATCTACTTACATATAGCTTTTATAATTTTTATCTAAGCTTAAACATTCTCTAAAGTAAAGTTTATACTAGAATTATGCATAATATAGTCTAGAGGTTTTTAGTAGGTGTTAATCTAGCATTTGCATAGTGCATTCTAGGTATCTTGTACAGACATAGATTTTAGGAATATAGTAGCCTAAAATAATATATCTATATTAATAATATGTAAAATATCTTTATTCTTAATTTATATAACATTAATAATAACTTTATAGTTAAAGTAAGTGTTATTTTTAATTATAAACTTAAATTTTTATAAAGCTTAGTTATATAATTAGCAGAAGTAGTAAAACTTTTTAATTTCTTTTAACACTACAGCATTAACATTATAGCTAGTGCTAGTTAGCATCTTCTAAAGTCTCTTTATATAGAGGTGTCTAAATTAGTAGTAGAGGTAGTAAAGTTCTAATTTAGTAAAAAAAACATAAATTTTTTCTTACAAATATTAAAAAAGTGCCTTTATTTTTATATATAATAATATTTAAAATGTTATTTAAGTATGCTCTAAGTTAGTTAGCATTTACTAGTAATAGTAAAAATAGTATTAAAGTTTCTAAAATATAGTATATAACTAGACTAATTAAGTTTTAAATTTATATAGTACTAATTAATTTTTTTAGTGTCTAGCTTTTAAAGCTAATATTTAGCTAGGTGTCTAGTTAATTTCTATATATAAGTTTTTTTATATATATACTTTAAGTTAAGACTTACTAATAGTAAAATTTTTTACTACGCCTATGTTTTATAGTTTGCTTTAGTATACTATATAGTATTAGTTATTAAGACTAAACTGCTTAGCATACTTCTTAGGTTTAATGCTATAAATGTCCTTTTCTATTACATAGTGTAGGTAGGCAGTAGAGGTAAAGTAGTTAATAGCTTTTTTAGCATTTTTACTTTTTTATTTTATTTTTTTTATGTTATGTAAATTATTTTTTTAAAAGTAACTTTTTAAAGTCTTAGATGTATAAAGTAATAGCTTTATATAATAAAGTCTTATTATAAAAATCTTTATATAAAGTAATATACTAGTTCTTTACTTATATATAGTTATTATAAAATTAGTTTAATAACTAACATTTTTTCTTATAGTAAATAAAGCTCTTTTTTATTTATATATAGTTATCTCTAGATTATAGCCTAAACTTAGATAAAAATCTTCTATATTATTCTCTTTTATATAGAAAGAAGCTTTTTTTATTATTATATAGAGTTATATTAGCAGTCTGTGTAGTATGCATTAGGTAGTTTCTAAAGGTATTAGTTTACCTTTTAGTCTATAGTAACTTAAAGTAATGCTTATAAGTTACTAAATAAAGCTTTATATAAAGGCTTAATAGTAAACATAGTATATTCTAGTTCTAGTTATTCTTAATAAGCTTATATAATAGTAGTGTGTAGTAAAACATCTTCTTAAAAATTTATTTTTAGTGCTTTTTATATAAGTGTTAGCTTATTAATTATTATTTTAAAAACTTTATATAAACTTTTATTAAAGTTTTTTTATTAGCATTATATAAAAGTTATTAGTATCTAGTCTATCTAGTACTAGCTATAGTTTACATTAGTATTAAAGTAGCTATTTAAAGTGTTATATAAATGCTTCTAGTTATATCTAAAGCTTATATTATACATATAGTACATATTTACATAACCTTTTAAAATATTTAAAAAGATGTTTATATACTAAGTTTTTTAAATATTTAGCTATTAACGTACTTTACAGGCGAGTTGCTTACACACCTAAGTTGCTTACTTTTACTAAGACCTTACTAAACTACTTTTTTTATACTAATGCATTTCTAACAACACTACTTAGATGTGCTAAAAGAATGTAGGATATAGCTTACACTTTAAGCTTTTAAATAAAATATAAAACTCTTAAAAAATATGCTACAGCTATGTATAAAGTCTTTTAAAAGATAATAAATAACTATAGCACTAGATAACCTTTATAAGCTAATTCTATAGCTAAATTATAAAGGCTAGGTAATAAAAAAAAGTAGGTAATTATTAAGACTATACTTAAGCTATATGCGTAAAGATTCTTCTCTTAAATAGCATTTATAGCTAATATAGCTAATTTTTTGGGCGCGAAGTGTAATCTAGGCTATATTAGCATAAACTAGCCTAGTATGTTTAGAAAGTGTTATTTAGACTTTAAAGTAACATTTAAGCGTAGTATAACTATAAAAAAGCTTTTTATAAAAGTCCTAGAGTAATTTAAAGCAAGTTTAGCCTTATAAAGAATATTAAAGCTAAGTATAGCATCTAGAATAATAACATGTATAACTTTAGTAAAATAGGCTTTATTATAAGCTAAATATTTATTAACTATACTTACACTTAAAACTTTACTTTAAGCTTTAAATAACACTTTATAAACATACTAGGCTAGTTTATACTAATATAGCCTAGATTACGCTTAGCGTGTAATAAATTAGCTATATTAGCTATAAATGCTATCTAAAGGGAAAATTCTTACGCATATAGCTTAAGTATAGTCTTAATAATTACCTACTTCTTCTTATTACTTAGCCTTTATAAGTTAGCTATAGAATTAGCTTATAAAAGTTATCTAGCGCTATAGTTATTTATTATTTTTTAAAAAACTTTATATATAGCTGCAGCATGTTTCTTTAAAAGTTTTATGTCTTATTTAAAAGCTTAAAGTATAAGCTATATCTAACATTCTTTTAGCGCGTCTAAGTAGTGTTGTTGTCAGATATGCGCACCTACTGTCAAGACAGGAGGAACGCTTGACGAAAGCTGCTACATAGTACGAGCAATAAGCTCGAACAGTATGTTGCTGCAAATTGCAGCATGTTGCAGCAAATTGCAGCATGTTACAGCATTTTGCAGCATTTTGCAGCAAATTGCAGCATGTTGCAAGCTGGTCGCGCATAGGGCAAGTGCGCGAGGGACTCGGATCGGCAAAACAAAAAGCCGAGCAACACGAGTAGAGCAGAAAAAGGAT
>NW_022985189.1:460419-469915 GCF_010093535.1 Lindgomyces ingoldianus
TATTAACAAGCAGTGTTAGAGCCTTTAAAGAAGCTATTAAATACTATAAGATTAAGGCTAACAAGTACAAGAGTAACAGACATAATTATAAAAGAGAGTAATTAAGCCTTTAACAGATTATTGTCTTTATCTAGTTAACAGTTAGCCTGCATCTGCAGCGTACATGCTGTTCCCTAGATTAACTACTTAGACAGTAGATTACAAACCTTAAAGCTACAGTAGGCGTTAACAACTAATTTAAACAAGAACGCGCGCGCAACTAATATAATACATCCCTAAAGCTGCTAAGAAACGTAAGCATATAAGACCTATAGCTAGCAGAGTATAATTACGCTGCCACAGAAGCAGAGACACAAAATGTTCTAAAAATAACGCAGTTTAATGCTATTATAAAGGACTTTTTAACTACTATAAATAAAGTTGCCTCTTATTAGTTTATAACCTTTTAGAAAAGCAGACAGTTTATACTAAACATAAATTAGAAAGAAATAATAAAGCGCTTTTAAGAACACATAATATTAAATTATCTAATACATATAAAAAAGCATAAAGCTGCCTTTACAACAGATAACTTGTTATACTTTGCTAAAAGTAGGAAAACTACCTAGGGCACAAATAAGAACGCCTATAGTGCAGAAGTTGTAATGTTAAGAAAATAAGGTAAACCTTAACATTAATGTTATTAAAAAGATAACGTACTTCATAGGCAAGTTACTCACACACCTGAGTCGCTTACTTTTGCTAAGACCTCACCCTAACAAACTTTATTATAGCCTATAACAACCTGCTCTAGCACTATATAGTATAGTACAGCCTAGAATATTATTTAGATACTACTTCTGCTTCTTGCTTACATGTTTGTGTGTTATGCCTAGTCTAATTGCACTGTCTGCAGCGCCTTTAGGATAGCTTACCTACTTTAGCTTACACCTGCTTCTTTGCCTTCTTCCTGTTACTGCACGCTCTAAACTCCTTTAGAGCTGTTAAGCGTAGGCCTTTTTAAATTATTAAGGTCTTTTCTGCCTTAATTTACTTTCTTTTATGTAATTTATGTTGCGTGGCAGCTTTATTAGCTACTTAAAGCTTAGTAATTTCCTATTACACTAACACTAGCTTATATGTAATTATTGCTGCCCCCTTTAAAACCTTTTTAAACACCTTAACTATAAAAGTTAGTAAACTATTTATATGCTTTTAAATTCTTATTTTTATAAGCATTAATTATAACCTAAGTTCTAGAGTATTACTTAGGGTTTATAACTGCTAGGGCTTGTTGTATATAAGTAGTAGTAGTAATAGAGTGCGTAACTTTATATTAAGGCCTATTATAACTTATTATAGGTTAAAAGGAACTAATCTAGCGCTTTAAAACTCTTCTTAGATATTACTAGAAGTAATTATAGCATTATAGGCTACTTTAAAGCATAGTAAGAACTTTATTTTTATAATATAAGTAATTTAGTTGCGCATAAGGTTTTTAGCTTAGCGCCTATACACCTTCTTTAAAGGAGTAAAATAACCTACATTAAGTAGCTATAAAAGGTGTAATAAGTAAAAAAGCATGTAAATAGTAATAATTTTATTATTTTTATAGTATTACTAGAAATAAAGTAAGTTATAGCTTTTATAGCTATTAATAACTAGCAGACAGTAGCTGCTAACAGTACACTTTTTTATATACATATTAAAGTGCTTTAACTAGTCTAGACAAAGCTAATTAGTAGTCTAGCTATGCTTAAAGATTATAATAACTTAATTCTAGAGTAGATTTTCTTTTTTATACTAGTTTAAAAAGTAGTTGCTACCCTAGAAAATAATAAAAGGCAGAATAGTCTACCCTTTAGCATTAATGCCCTAAATAGCTGTTGTCTACTTCTAGTTACCTAGCTAAACTACTTTTAGCTGTCCTTATCTCTCTAAACTTATAACAACTGCTCTAGTAGATATCTAGCCTATTATAAACCCTATTTTGTTAAAGTTGTACATGTTATTATTCTAAATGCTATACTTAGCTTTAATATTCTTTATAAGGTTAAACTAGCTTTAAATTACTATAAGATTTTTATAAAAAGCTTTTTTATAGTTATACTTACACTTAAACTTTACTTTAAGCTTTAGGTAACACTTAATAAATATATTAAGCTAGTTTATACTAATATAGCCTATATTATGCTTAGTGTGTAAAGAATTAGCTATATTAGCTATAGCTACTAGCTAGGGGGGAAATCCTTGCGCATCTAGCTTAAGTATATGCTAAATAATTACCTGCTCTTTATTATTATCTAGCTTTTGTAAGTTAGCTATATAATTAGCTTAAAAAAGTTGTCTAGCGCGTTAGTTACTTATTATCTTTTAAAGAACTCTATAGATAGCTGCAGTGTGTTAGTTAAAAAGTGTTATGTTTTATTTAAGAGCCTAAAGTGTAAGCTGCATCTAATGTTCTTTTAACACATTTAAGTAGTGTTGTTAGGAATGCATAGTGTAGGAAAAGTAGTATAGTAGGGTCTTAGCAAAAGTAAGCAACTTAGGTGTGTGAGCAACTCGCCTATAAAGTACGTTAATAGAAAGTTATTTTTAAGCTAAAAACCTACTAAAACAGAAGGCACTAAATGTCCTACATATAGACACATCTATGCACTAAAGGACTGCTTCTATGTCTATCTAGACAGAGCACCTAACTAGTAGATGCTAAATAAAAGAGTTAAAGAGCTTATAGCATTAAAGTGTAAGCACAACTTAGAATTTTAAGGCCTACTTAGAGGGCAGCGTAGACATAATTTAAGAATACTAATTCTAAAAAGTTTACATACACCTATGCTAGAGATATAAAAAGACTAACTTAAAAGCTAGAAAGTATTAAGAGTTAAGGCAGCTATATTACTAGCTATAGTTAATTTAAACTAGAACAAATATCTGCTAAGAGAATTATTTATTCTTAACTTAAGCTTAACATGCTACATTATAAATAATCTTAATTAAATTTATAACTATTATTTACTAACACTAGAAGACTTTATTTAGTCTAAAAACTCTTATATATAAATTTAAGGCTATAGATTAATTACACTAAGCCTAAAAAGTAAGCATAAAACACATAGTTAAGCATACAGTCTTATACTACATAACGCTACACTGTGCCTAGACCTGCTGTGCAACCTAGTCTTGTTCTGCCTACTGTAACAAAAAGGAATCTAGTAGAACACATAAGCAAAGCTAACTGCTTTAAAGGCTTTAAACAGAATAATAATTAAAGATCTTATAAAAATCTATAGCTAATAGGTGTTAGAGTACTATCTACTATAAAAGGGCTTATATTATACACACATAATTAACACAAGAACTAAACATAGTCTATAAAAGGCATTAGCAGAGCTATAGCATAAGCGTCTAGGACACCTTAGACTAGCTACACTTTAACACTTTATATAGTAAGCTAAAGGGGTATAAATTAAAGAAATTATAATAGTTTAATGTAACTTATATAGCAGAGCTAAGATATAATAATAAATTAGCTGCACACTATAAATTAGTAATAGTAGACTTAGTAAAAGACTATTAATTAATTTCTATGCATATAAAGCATAAAGCATTATAAAAGAGCAGAGTTAAATGCTAATTACTAATAAGTATTTTAGCCTCTAGTAACGTACTTCATGGGCGAGTTGCTCACACACCCAAGTCGCTCACTTTTGCCAAGACCCCACTAAACCACCTTTCCTACACTAATGCATTCCCCACAACACTACTTAGACGCGCTAAAAGAACATTAGATACAGCTTACACTCTAAGCTTTTAAATAAGACATAAAACTCTTAAAGAAATGTGCTATAGCTATATGCAAAGTCCTATAAAAGACAATAAATAACTACAGCGCTAGACAACCTTTACAAGCTAATTCTACAGCTAAATTACAGAGGCTAGGCAATAAAAAAAAGCAGGTAATTGTTAAGACTATACTTAAGCTATATGCGCAAGGAATTTCCCCTTAGATAGCATTTATAGCTAATATAGCTAATTCTTTGCGCGCTAAGCGTAATCTAGGCTATATTTGCATAAACTAGCCTAGTACGTTTGTGAAGTGTTATTTAGAGCTTAAAGTAACATTTAAGCGTAAGTACAACTATAAAAGAGCCCTCTATAAGAGTCCTAGGGTAATTTAGGGCAGGTTTAGCCTTGTAGAGAATATTAAAGCTAAGTATAGCATCTAGGATGATAACACGTACAACTTTAGTAAGACAGGGTTTATAATTAGCTAGATATCTCTTAACTATACTTGCGCTTAAAACTTTACTTTAAGCTCTAAATAACGCTTTACAAACATACTAGGCTAGTTTATGCAAACATAGCCTAGATTACGCTTAGCGCGCAAAGAATTAGCTATATTAGCTATAAATGCTATCTAAGGGGAAATTCCTTGCGCATATAGCTTAAGTATAGTCTTAATAATTACCTGCTTCTTTTTATTACCTAGCCTTTATAATTTAGCTGTAAAATTAGCTTGTAAAGGTTGTCTAGTGCTATAGTTATTTATTGTCTTTTATAGAACCTTACACATAGCTATAGCACATTTTTTTAAGAGTTTTATGTCTTATTTAAAAGCTTAGAGCGTAAGCTGTATCTAACATTCTTTTAGCGCGTCTAAGTAGTGTTGTAGGGAATGCATTAGTGTAGGAAGGGTGGTTTAGTGGGGTCTTGGCAAAAGTAAGCAACTCAGGTGTGTGAGCAACTCGCCTATGAAGTACGTTAGGACCTTTACTTTAAAGATAATAAGCTTACTAAATTAATTATTAAAGCTTTTATAACTTTTATTCTTTTTTTAAAGAACTATTATAACATTACTATAAAAGTTATTAAAGCTAATAATAAAATTATAATAGTAAAACTAAAGGTAGAATGCTAGCTAGCATTACATAGAATAACTGTTAAGCCTTTAGCACTAAATACACAAGCCTAGAATAAAGAAGCTAAACACTTAAAAAGTGTAAATAAAAAGAAGTTATAAGCTATACAACTAAATGCTAACCTACTATAGAACGTATAGCTATACATTACTAGAGCTAGCGTATACCTATATAATTAGACGCTAAACTATGCTAACAACTAGAAAACACTATATAAGATCTTCTTTATATAAGCAGCTTTAAATAATAAAGTTATTATATTAATTTAAAAGCTAAGCTTTATATATCTAAAAGCTTATAGCTGTAAAGCATTTATAATAACTAATAACACATATTAGAATAAATTTAAGCTACAAAGGCTAGACCTAAAGGTGTAGATTAGATATCTAGTTAAGTACTAATTATTAAACATCTACTATGTATAGATACTACTACTAGCAAAAGTAATCTATATATATAATGTTATTTTTAATAAACACTTAATCTTTAGTAGTAAGCTTAAAGACTTAATAAATAACCTTATGTATAACATAGTAAAGAAAATTACTATATACATTAAAATAATTAAGCTTCTAACACTTAGTTATTAGCTAAAGATAAAGTTATTTTATAAAAACAACACTATAAATAATACATTAAATTTTAACAAAGTAGACCTACTAGGCTACTATTAAAGAAGAAAGATTAGAGATAACTATCTATCTTCTCTAAATACTCTGCTACTTATAGCATTACTTATGCAGTTAATAGCTAGAGCAGCACTAAAGCTAAGCTAAATAAAGTTGTTAAAGACTATACTATAAGCTATAGCCTTTATAGCTAGCATAAGATCTAAAAGTGTAAAAAAGCATAGTAGTAAAACACTAAATAAAGCAGCATTAATAAAAATGCTATTTAAAAGAAAAACACCTTATAGAAGCTAGCTACTACTTCTACTATTAACCTAAAAGTAACTAAAGAAGCACCCTCTACATAAGATATTTAAGGCAGCAAAAAGAACACACTTAAACAGTTATTAGATAATAAAATTCTAAATAGAGGTCTAGACAAAGCTAATTAAGGCAGCTAGATAGTAGATTCTAGATTATATGTAGGTGTACACCTATAAGCTTAATAAGCACTATAGATTATAAAGATGCAAGGTGTAACTAGTAGTTTATAGTAATTAATAGAGAAACATTACTATATAAAATACCTACGCTGCTACTCTAGCAGAACACTTATTTTAAATGCTAATAGTAATATTTATATGCTTTAACTTAAAGCTTAAACAATATAATATAACTAACATGTTTATACATGCAGCAATTAACTGCAATATCTACATGCAAATGCTAAGAGGCTATTAGAAACTAGGTACAATACTAAAGCTTTAAAAGGCACTATATAGCCTACAAATTTTTTCTCTACTCTAGTAACACTATTTTATAATAACTCTTAAAGGCCTTAGGTTTTTAGCTGTCTTACATAAACTCTACTACATAACTAAAGCTAGAATATTTATCTTTTTCTACGTAGACAACCTTATTATTGTGTACAAAAAAGGCTCTAAAGCAGATGCACAGCATGTAGTAGACTAGTTACAAGAGAAGTATACCCTAATAAAAAGCAAGAACTTATAATAGTTTCTAGAAGTTAAGATTATTAAAGATTAACAGTAATAAATAATTTAGCTATTATAAGCCTTATATATTAATAAGATAGCTAAGCTAGCTAACAAAAAAAACCTACAGCATGCTACACCTATAAGTAGGATTAAACTTATGCTGCAATCTAGTTTTACAACCCTATTAGAAGTAAATTAATATTAGCAGAAGATTAGATCTCTGCTTTTTATAGTAGTTACTACAAGACTAGACATTGCCTTTGCTATATTACGCCTTGCACAGTTTCTTACAAATCCTGCATCTAACTATTAGGATGCAGCCAATTAAGTCATCCTGTACCTACATGCGACACAGACGTACGCACTCTAATTAGGAGGAGAAGACTACCTTGTAGTAGCAAGCAATGCATTATTTGTAAATAATACACTAAATAAAAAGAGCTTTTAAGGCTACATTATTTAACTATTTAGCAGATAGATTACATAGCAAGTAAATAAATAAAATATAGTTATAATGTTAATAATAAAAGCAGAATTACTTACACTGTTCTAAGTTGCTAAGGAAGCTATGTTTATAAGAATGCTTCTTAATAAACTATAAGTTAAGCTGCCTAATTTAACTATTATAATCTAGTGCAACAACAAGCAGATAATCTGACTAGTAAACAAAGAGATATCTTAACTTTAAACTAAGCTCTAACATGTTAACATCTATAACCACTAGCTCTGACAGGAAGTCTCTTAACAAACAATTAAGGTTGTCTATGTCCCCTCTAGCAAGATGCTTGCGGACGGACTTACTAAAGCGCTTCTAGCTAGTAAATGGCCAAGCTTTCTTCAGCAAATTCGGCTAGTTGACGTCAGGGAGAGGATAGTCAGTCAGGAAGCGGATATAGAAGAGATTGAAGCAAGAATGGAAGCCCTAGAAGCATACTAAGGTTGCGCAATCAGGAACCAGCTTGAAGCATGTCCAAGCTGAGGGGGTGTGTCAGATATGCGCACCTACTGTCAAGACAGGAGGAACGCTTGACGAAAGCTGCTACATAGTACGAGCAATAAGCTCGAACAGTATGTTGCTGCAAATTGCTGCATGTTGCAGCAAATTGCAGCATTTTGCAGCATTTTGCAGCATGTTGCAGCATTTTACAGCATGTTGCAGCAAATTGCAGCATTTTGCAGCATTTTGCAAGCTGGTCGCGCATAGGGCAAGTGCGCGAGGGACTCGGATCGGCAAAACAAAAAGCCGAGCAACACGAGTAGAGCAGAAAAAGGATTGATAAATCAATACAATCAATCATCATCCCATACATCATATCCAAACCCATCATTCATCTCAGGAAGCCTAGAAACAGTGCTTCAATCTAACAGTTGTTAGAAATACATTAGTATAGAAAAAGTAGTTTAGTAAAGTCTTAGCAAAAGTAAGCAACTTAGGTGTGTAAGCAACTTGCCTGTAAAGTACGTTAACATAAATTAATAAAGATCTTTATTTTATTTATAAAAATGTTATATAGTTAACTTATATAGTTATTAATTTTTTTATGCTTTTTAAAATTATATAATTTTATTTACTAAAAAGTTTTTTTTAGTAATTTCTTTTTAAAGTAGAAGTTTATATAGTTAAGTTATAATATAGTAAAGATTATATAAGTAGCATTAGTAGTGCATACACTATAGCAGGCAGTAGTGTGTACAATTAAGAGTGTGGGGCAGGCGTTAGATAGGATAGCATGTATTGTTTATATAGTAATTAGTGTAGTACTAGCTAAGGTATAGAAGCAGGTAATACTAGTACATTTAGTGTTATCAGTACCATTATGTTTAGTCTACTTTTATATAAAGCTTTATATAGTAATAAAGGTTATATATAAAGCCTTTTAAGTGTAATTACTTTTTTTATACTATATTATACAGCTTTTAGGCTTAAGTACTTTTATTACTTAGCTATAGTGTAATTCTTTTATTTTTTAGTACTTATATAAGCTCTTTTTTAAACACATAGCTAAGTGCTAAAAAGTTTTATAGTATTTATTTTTTAAAATTTTTTATATATAAACTTAAAACAGTAGCACTTTTTTAAGTTATTATATGTAGATTAGTAATTATATAACTTATATATAATTAGATTTATAAGGTTATTAAAGCTTTTAATATGTTAATCTTATTATTCTAGTACTTTAAGCTAGTCTTATTTTATAGTGTTACCTTTAATATTTTTATGTTCTTTATAAGTTATTTATATAATAAAAATTATTTTTTATTCTTTTTATTATTACATAGAGTTGTTAGTTACTAGTAAGGTTTTATTATAATAGTATAGTTAATTGCTTTTCTAGTAGATTATGTAGGTACTGCTATTATCTAGCTGCTAGGTTGTGCAGCTTTAATAGCTTTAGTGTGCGTCTTACACTATCTTCTTCTTACTTTATACAGGAGTAGAGCTTACTGTATAATGTAAAGAATTAATCTACTATCTTTAAAAATAAGTAATAAAATAAAGTACTTTTGTTAGATATGCGCACCTACTGTCAAGACAGGAGGAACGCTGGACGAAAGCTGCTACATAGTACGAGCAATAAGCTCGAACAGTATGTTGCTGCAAATTGCTGCATGTTGCAGCATTTTGCAACAAATTGCTGCATGTTGCAGCATTTTGCAACAAATTGCAGCATGTTGCAAGCTAGTCGCGCATAGGGCTAGTGCGCGAGGGACTCGGACCGGAAAAACAAAGCCGAGCAACACAAGCAGAGCAGACAAAAAAAATCGATCAATCAATACAATCAATCATCATCTCATACATCATATCCAAAACCCATCATTCATCTCAGGAAGCCCAGAAACAGTGCTTTAATCTGACAACTTTATAAGGTGTAAGTACTCTATTATTACTTTTACTAATTTATAGTTAATTAAATTAACTACTAATTAGTGTTAAATAGGCTCTGTTAGCTAGCTGCTTATAGTATAAGCACTTAAGTAGTAAAAGTAA